>NW_027101137.1:55656-80656 GCF_029633855.1 Hoplias malabaricus | reverse complement strand
TTCCCTCCTTTATATTACATTTCTCTAATAACAGTGTAACTACACATTAACAACAGTGTAATGCCTTTATTGACTGTGTAGTTCCACATGAACAACCTTTGATGCTGTAGTCACTGTTAGAGATGAAACAGTTATTTGTGTAATTACAGGCATCTACACATCTACCAGTGGATCATGAAGGTTGTAATGCCATGTTTATTTGTAATTACTAACAGAGTAATTGCATATTCGTAACAGAGTAATTGCATTTAAAATTATTTTTTTTTACAAGTAAATGAGGATAATTACATGTTCATAAACTGCTTTATGAACAAAGTTGTTTCTCACAGGTGTAGCAGTGTAATTACACTTTTATGACTTAGTTTTAAATAAGATCTGTGTGTACCTGTGTAATAATAGAGTAATTACATGTCTTTATCCTGATTTTGAATAGTAACTAGTTATGAAAAGGTGATGATAAACACACTTTTATTATTATTTAACAGATATAGTGCTGTATTTACAGATGTATAAACTACACCTGAATAATGGTGAATAATGGTAATTACACTTTTAAAAGGTAGTTCTGAAAAGCAGGTGCACAGTTACAATGTAATTACATTAGTACAAACTGCATCTGATTATTGCATGTTTTTGACAATGCGTAATTATATAAAATATAGAATTTATAACTAGTTCTAAATAAGTGTTTATTGATGTATAATAGGGAAAATACATGTGTATTAAGTGCTTTTGAATAGCAGGTGTTTAAGCAGGTATGGTAGTGTAATTACACACTTATAAACATGTACATTTAAGGCAGTAGGTAGGCCAGTGCAGTGTTAGGAGTCTTGCCCAAGGACTCTTACTGGTGTAGCACAGACTGGTCGCCCAGAGCTGGAGTCAAACCCAGGTCTCTCACAGGGAAGCTAGCGGCGTTACCACTGTCCCACACCCACCACGTTTGAATTACAGTGGGCATGCCATAATAATGTAATAACATATAAATAACACACTGTGTAGTGTGTTTTAGATCTGTATCTGTGAAATGTCTACGCTGCAGCAGTTTTCTCTGAATCTGACACTCCTGGGCCCTCAAGGCCGTTTGGAGGCCATGTGGGACTGTGTGGGACTGTGTGAGGGGGCACTTTTTTAAACATCGGTCAGCTTTTTTGTCTGAGTGTGCGTAGATAAATATCCTTTTTTAAGCCTGCAGGTGGTGCGTATCTTTGCGTCAGGTCACGTGTTTTAAGGTCAGAGAGATAAGACCGATGCGTCACTTTCTCTAAACAAACCCTCCCCTCGGTACGGGCGGGAAACGTGGCTCAGAGTTTTTAAAACACTTGTCTGGCCTACGTTTCATTTTGTAAATGAAGTGTGTTCATCACAGGGCACCGCATTGAAGATTTGATGGCAGTCAGCCTTTTGAACATCAGTGAGGTCTGGTCGTGATGTTGGAGGATTAGCTCAGGATCATTAGTCTGGGATTAGTTCAACTCCAATCCGAATCATCCCACAGGTAAAGGATGGAGCTCCGTCAGTCCACAGTTTCACCGCCTCAGAGTCCAGTGCTGGGGGCTTTAGCCTCTCTAGACCGCAGTTAACACTGAGCATTGATTCATAAGTAGACTCATGTGCAGCTGCTCCAGGTGACTTTTGATGATTAATAAAAGAATTCTCAAGACCACATATCAGACATGGCTTATGTTACATTAGTTGTATAATAACCAGCAGAGTAATAAGGTTATAGCAAGTGTATAGCGCCCTCTATGTGCAATAGGAGCATCTACAGCTGGAAACCCATGATCTGTGGCTCAGGATTTCAGCCCTCTCTCCCAAAGAGTGAGATTAAGACAGGGGTAAACATGATCCTGCGGTTGTGTGTGTGTCCAGTGGGAGGTGATGAGGCAGGACTACTTACCTCAGGACGGTCATGGTCATTCCCACCCGTCACGGCTGACTCACCGAGCGTGACCGACCACTCCAGACCTAACACCGCGATAAAACAAGCTGCTTTGCTTTTTCATTTTCTTTGTCTTCTTGGAAATGACCTCTTTTTCTAAGAGTCTGGTGAGTGAGGGTTTGTCCACGTTTCATCACCGTGACCCTGACACAGGGTGGAAAACAAGCTCCAAGGATTTTTTGTTTGTTTGTTTTTACTGGTTTTAGAGTCGTAGTCTTGTTAGTGCAAGAATAATCCACATATTTCAGCTTTCAAAACTTAAGGGAGAACAACTAGAATTCCTATTTTCACATATATTCATTCATTCATTCATTCACTAATTCATTCAGTCAGTCACTCATTCAGTCAGTCAGTCATTCATTCATTTAGTCAGTCAGTCAGTCAGTTATGTGTAACCACTCACCACACTCACAGACAGTCAACCAAGGAGAGAATTAAACCCAGGTTAAGGTTAGGGTTAGGGTCAGGACAGAGGTCAAAGTTAAGCCTGGGCTATGTACATCTCTGAAGGTGAACTATTAGGTGTTCAAAAGATTGAAAGCGTTTTTTTAGAGCATATAATTGTAGTTCAAAACTCCCACTCTTTTTTGTGTACTATTAAAACTGACAACTATCATTTTATTAAACAAAAAAAATAAAAATGAAGTAGTGAGTGAAGGGTTAATGGTCATGATTGGTAGTTCTGATTGGTTGGAAATAGGGCAGAGTTCTGATTGGTTAGTAAGAGGGCAGAGTTCTGATTGGTTGGTAAGAGGGCAGAGTTCTGATTGGTTGGTAATAGGGCAGAGTTCTGATTGGTTGGTAAGAGGGCAGAGTTCTGCTTGGTTGGTAAGAGGGCAAAGTTCTGATTGGTTGGTAAGAGGGCAGAGTTCGGATTGGTTAGTAAGAGGGCAGAGTTCGGATTGGTTGGTAAGAGGCAGAAATCTGATTGGTTGGTAAGAGGGCCCAGTGGCAGAGTTCTGATTGGTCGGTAAGAGGGCCCAGTGGCAGAGTTCTGATTGGTTGGTAAGAGGGCAGAGTTCTGATTGGTCGGTAAGAGGGCAGAGTTCTGCTTGGTTGTTAAGAGGAAGAGTTCTGATTGGTTGGTAAGAGGGCCCAGTGGCAGAGTTCTGATTGGTTGGTAAGAGGGCAGATTTCTGATTGGTTGGTAAGAGGGCAGAGTTCTGATTGGTTGGTAAGAGAGCCCAGTGGCAGAGTTCTGCTTGGTTGGTAAGAGGAAGTGTACTGATTGGTTGGTAAGAGGGCAGAGTTCTGATTGGTTGGTAAGAGGGCAGAGTTCTGATTGGTTGGTAAGAGGCAGAGTTCTGATTGGTTGGTAAGAAGGCAGAGTTCTGATTGGTTGGTAAGAAGGCAGAGTTCTGATTGGTTGGTAAGAAGGCAGAGTTCTGATTGGTTGGTAAAAAGGCAGAGTTCTGATTGTTTGGTAAGTGGCAGAGTTCTGATTGGTTGGTAAGAGGCAGAGTTCTGATTGGTTGGTAAGAAGGCAGAGTTCTGATTGTTTGGTAAGTGGCAGAGTTCTGATTGGTTGGTAAGAGGGCAGAGTTCTGCTTGGTTGGTAAGAAGGCAGAGTTCTGCTTGGTTGGTAAGAAGGCAGAGTTCTGATTGGTTGGTAAGAGGGCAGAGTTCTGATTGGTTGGTAAGAGGGCAGAGTTCTGATTGGTTGGTAAGAAGGCAGAGTTCTGATTGGTTGGTAAGAAGGCAGAGTTCTGATTGGTTGGTAAGAAGGCAGAGTTCTGATTGGTTGGTAAGAAGGCAGAGTTCTGATTGGTTGGTAAGAAGGCAGAGTTCTGATTGGTTGGTAAGAAGGCAGAGTTCTGATTGGTTGGTAAGAAGGCAGAGTTCTGATTGGTTGGTAAGAGGGCAGAGTTCTGATTGGTTGGTAAGAGGGCAGAGTTCTGATTGGTTGGTAAGAAGGCAGAGTTCTGATTGGTTGGTAAAAGGCAGAGTTCTGATTGGTTGGTAAGAAGGCAGAGTTCTGATTGGTTGGTAAGAAGGCAGAGTTCTGATTGGTTGGTAAGAGGCAGAGTTCTGATTGGTTGGTAAGAAGGCAGAGTTCTGATTGGTTGGTAAGAGGGCAGAGTTCTGATTGGTTGGTAAGAGGGCAGAGTTCTGATTGGTTGGTAAGAGGGCCCAGTGGCAGAGTTCTGATTGGTTGGTAAGAGGGCAGTGTGCTGATTGAATGGTAAGCTCCTTGAGGCTAGTGAGTGAAATATTTATATATATATATATATATATATATGTATATGTGTGTGTGTGTGTGTGTGTGTGTGTGTGTGTGTGTGTACCTCAGTGCCCTGAAGGTGACATTTTGAGAACATCTGAAGGATTTGGGGGGTGTATATACTGTGTATATATAATGACTATGGTCTTAAGTTTGAACACATTCCTCAGAGCATTGTTCACCTCTGAGCTCCTCGCAACAGAGCGTCCAAACAACTCAGAACAACCTCAGAAACCTGCAGCACAGCAACACACAATAACAGAGGCCTTCAATGATCTGGTCAGAGACACAAGTCAGTGTTTGTTTACAGACATGCACTGTGACACAGCGCCCCTACACACACACACACACACTGAAATAGACACTATTCTTTCTTCTCATTTAAACTCTAGCTGTGTATTACTGTATCACTCTGGTTCTGAGAGAAAGAGTGCAGGACATATACAGAGAGAGAGAGAGAGAGAGAGAGAGAGAGAGAGAGTGAGGGACAGAGAGAGAGAGAGAGAGAGAGAGAGAGAGAGTGAGGGACAGAGAGAGAGAGAGAGAGAGAGAGAGAGAGAGGGACACAGAGAGAGAGAGAGAGAGAGAGAGAGAGAGAGAGAGAGAGAGAGAGAGAGAGAGAGAGAGAAAGAGTGCAGGACACATACAGAGAGAGACAGAGTGAGAGAGTTAGAGTGAGAGTGTGTGTGTGTGTGTGTGAGAGAGAGAGAGAGAGAGAGAGAGAAAGAGCTCTTGTATGTCTTGATTTCCTCTGTCCCTCAATCTTAGTCTATATCTTTCCGCTAGAGTCCTGAAACTGTGTGTGTAACAAGTTTAGACACAAGGCCTGTGTGCAGGTGGTCTGACAGTCGAGCTGTAGAGAGAGAGAGAGAGAGAGAGAGAGAGAGAGAGAGAGAGAGAGAGAGGGAAGGGAAGAGAAGAGAGAGGGGGGGGGGGGGGGGGGACTCTGACACTGTTTAAGCCCAGAGCATCTATTTGATGAAGTTGTTGAGAGACTTCCTCCTGAGGACATCAAGCTTCTCCACATTTCTCTCTCTCTCTCTCTCTCCCTCTCTCTCTCTCTGTGTGAGTGCGTGTGTGTGTGTGTGTGTGTGTGTGTGTGTGTGTGAAAACATCACTGACATCTGAAGACATTTCAGTGTTTTCTCTGTTTCTTTGTTTGTTTGGAAGATTGTCTTTTGTTTACGGCACAACAGCTGCATACAGTTTACATCTTATGCACTTCATTTAGACTCTCTCTGTCCCTCTCTCTCTCTCTCTCTCTCTCTCTTTCTCTCTCTCTCTCTCTCTGAGTGGAGGGTGGTCTCTGACTTTTACACAGTAGTAGTATTCTCCTTGTTGATTAATATCAATTATATTTTAATTGAGGGAGAGAGAGAGTGTGTGTATGTGTGTATGTGTGTGTGTGTGTGTGTGTGTGTGTGTGTGTGTGTGTATGTGTGTGTGTGTGTGTGTGTACTGTCCTACAGAAATGAAACAAAGCGAATACCTACACATACACACACACTCCCCCTTCATTTTCTCTGTTGTCCTCCTCCACATCCTGATCCTCCGCCTTTCATGTGCAAAGCAGATGTAGTCAATTGACATGGTAATGAGACACACACACACACACACACACACACACAGAGAGAGAGAGAGAGAGAGAGAGAGAGAGAGAGAGAGAGAGAGAGAGAGAGAGAGAGAGAGAGAGATGCTCCTCTTCTTGCTCTCTTTAGGTGAAAATGATTAGGATTGAGTTTTAGTGCTTTCCCTTGAGAGAGACCAGCGTTCATACACTGTGTGTGTGTGTGTGTGTGTGTGTGTGTGTGAGAGAGAGAGAGAGAGAGAGAGAGAGAGAGAGAGAGAGAGAGATGATGGGTGTATAACACCTGTCTGATATAGAGCCACATGTAAAACATTAAAACATTCCCACATTAAATGTCTGTAGAAAGTTTAAAGTGAAACTACAGGCTCCACTCACGCTTCCTGCGTGTGTCCAGAGTCTAAATGACACACCAGAGATACAGAGAGAGAGAGACAGACACCAGAGAGGGACTGAGAAAGAGATACAGAGAGAGAGAGAGAGAGAGAGAGAGAGAGAGACTAGAGATACGGAGAGAGAGAGAGAGAGACACCAGAGATATGGAGAGAGTGAGAGAGAGAGAGAGAGTCATGCACCGGAGAGAGAGAGAGACACCAGAGAGAGAGAGAGAGAGAGAGAGAGAGAGATACCGGAGAGATGGTGAGAGAGAGAGACACGCACCAGAGAAATGGACAGAGAGACAGAGGAGAGAGACAGACACCAGAGAGAGACAGAGAGAGACATGCACCAGAGAGAGAGAGAGAGATGCAATGTAGAGAGAGAGAGAGAGACAGAGAGACATTCACAGAGAGAGAGGGAGGGAGGGAGAGACATACACAGAGAGAGAGGGAGGGAGGGAGAGAGAGAGATACAGAGAGGGAGAGAGATACAGAGAGAGAGAGAGAGAGAGAGAGACATACAGAGGGAGGGAAAGAGATACAGTGAGAGGGAGGGAGAAAGAGAGAAAAATAGAGAGGGAGAGATATACAGAGAGAGAGGGATGGAGAGAGAGAGGGACTGAGAAAGAGATACAGAGCGAGATACAGAGAGTGAGAGAGATACGGAGAGAGAGAGACATACAGAGAGAGAGGGAGGGAGAGAGAGAGGGACTGAGAAAGAGATACAGAGAGAGAGAGAGGGAGAGAGAGACATACAGAGGGAGGGAAAGAGATACAGTGAGAGGGAGGGAGAAAGAGAGAAAAATAGAGAGGGAGAGATATACAGAGAGAGAGGGATGGAGAGAGAGAGGGACTGAGAAAGAGATACAGAGCGAGATACAGAGAGTGAGAGAGATACGGAGAGAGAGAGACATACAGAGAGAGAGAGGGAGGGAGAGAGAGAGGGACTGAGAAAGAGATACAGAGAGAGAGAGAGGGAGGAGGAAAGAGATACAGAGAGAGAGAGGGAGGGAGAGAAAGCTTGGTTGTTGTGATGATGTTTTGAAGGAGAGACCCCTGTGTGAGTGAAGAGTTAACTGTGCTCTCCTCTTTGTCTCTGAGTTCACTCTGAGTCCTCACATGAGGCCAGTGATGCGTCCCCCACGGTCCAGGGTCCAGGGTCCAGGGCTATCAACTGGCTCCGGGGATGGGGGCTGGGGATCAATACTGGAATGATGGGCCTCCTATGTCTTCCCCCTCCATCCACTGGCCACGGGGCGCAGGTTAATGCTATGAATTATTGAGAGAACAGTTACTATTGATTGACTGAGGAGAGAGAGAGAGAGAGAGAGAGAGAGAGAGAGAGAGAGAGAGAGACAGGTCAGAATCCTCCAGTAGAGCTGTAAGTGTGCACTAAGACTCTGACCTATAAAGGGTCCAGGTCAAAGGTGGCCGAAAGGCCAAATGTGTCACAATGATGGGTTCTCACCACCTTTCTCTCTCCCTCCCTCTCTATCTCTCTCTCTGTCTCTCTTTCTCTCTCCCTCCCTCTCTCTCTCTCTCTCTGTATCTCTCTCTCTCCCTCCCTCTGTATGTCTCTCTGTCTCTCTCTCTCTCTTTCTCTCTCTCACCTTCACTCAGTTGTTCCTTCTATCTCTGTCTCTCTCTCTCTCTTTCTCTCTCTCTCACCTTCACTCACTTGTTCCTTCTCTCTCTCTCTCTCTCTCTCTCTCTCTCTCTCTCTCTCTTCTCTCTCTCTCTCTCTCTCTCACACACACACAAAGACGGTAGCTCAGATGACGGGAGTGACGGCAGGTAGCCAGCGAGTGGTGCCGAGCAGCAGCTGCACAAAATAAAACAGAAAACACAAGTGTGTCTTTTAATATTTACCTCAGATCAAGTTCAAACAAAGCGCCGCTACTCTCTCCGGGAGTCCCCGGGGAGCCTGCTCAGACACGTGCGATTGCGTCACTCTCAGACTAATCATGTCACAGAGAAGAGGTGAAGGCCACAAGGACTTTCCCAAAGGACAATCCCGCCTTGGAGCGTTTTTCAGAAGTGCTGAGGCTGGAATGTCGAGGTCATGAACTCCGGGTCGTTTCTTGTTTGGGGTGGATGCTCCGCGGAGTGCCGTAGCGAAGTGCTCCTTGGGTTTACGGTGGAGGAACGTCGTGAAATCCCCAGGCCTTTCTCGAAGAAGTTGTTGAGATGTTTGCAGCCAAACAGAAGAGATCTCGACCTGCATCTGCCCCCCAGGTGTTTCTGTAAGAGGACGACATTACGGGAAAAGACGAGTGAGGGCTCCCACTCACCTGCGGGGCATCATCAGGAAAACACGGCCCCGCTGAAACACTCCCGCCGTTCCTCTCTTATCTCCTATTGATTCAGGTCCCTAAGTGTTAACATAAATCCCGGCTCGCGCTGCCTCCCTCTGTCCTCTGGCCTCAGGACCTGGACGGAGAGGGCTATAACACTGGAGAGGCTACTGATCTGGGATCAGCTTCTACAGTCTCTACACAGAGAAATACCTGGTGTCTCTAAAGAGTTTCAGTTCAAAATGGATTTTTTGTTTGTTTGTTTTTTGACCCAACAATGATCCAAAGGGAATCACTGCAACCAACAGCAGCACAGCCCTTCATTTGTTTGTTCTTTCATTCATTCATTCATCTGTTCATTCATTCAGTTTGTCAAGAAATCATTCATTTAGTTGTTTTGTGAATGAATGATATAAGTGTCCACAGGTGTTACCGAGTGTGTGTCACAATGTCCACAGGTGTGACTGGCTGAGTGACAGGATGAATGTGTGAAATTGTCCACAGGTGTGTGTGTGTGAGAGGATGAATGAGTGAGTGTGTGAAATTGTCCACAGGGGTGTGTGTGTGTGTGTGTGTGTGTGAGTGAAAATGTCTACAGGTGTGTGAGAGGGTGAATGAGGGAGTGTGTGAAACTATCCACAGGGGTGTGTATGTGTGTGTGTGTGTGTGTGTGTGAGTGAAAATGTCTACAGGTGTGTGAGAGGGTGAATGAGGGAGTGTGTGAAACTATCCACAGGGGTGTGTATGTGAATGAGTGTGTGAAAATGTCCACACGTGTGTGAGAGTGAATGGGTGAGTGTGTGAAATTGTCCACAGTTGTGTGTGTGTGAATGAGTGAGTGTGTGAAATTGTCCACAGTTGTGTGTGTGTGTGTGAATGTGTGAGTGTGTGAAATTGTCCACACGTGTGTGAGAGTGAATGAGTGAGTGTGTGAAACTGTCCACAGGGGTGTGTGTGTGAATGAGTGAGTGTGAAATTGTCCACAGATGTGTGTGTGTGTGTGTGTGTGTGTGTGTGTGTGTGTGTGTGTGTGTGTGTGTGAAAATGTCCACAGGTGTGTGAGAGCGAATGAGTGAGTGTGTGAAATTGTCCAGAGGTGTGGATGAGAGGGTGAATGAGTAAGGGTGAAACTGTCCACCAGGTTGTGTGTGAGAGAAAGAGTAAATGAGTGTGTGAAACTGTCCACAGGTGGGTGGGTGGGTGTGTGTGTGTGTGTGTGTGTGTGTGTGTGAATGAGTGAGTGTGAAACTGTCCACAGATGTGTGTGTGAATGAGAGAGTGTGAGGAACTGTCCACATGTGTTTGTGTTTGTGTGTGAAAATGTCTACAGGTGCATGACAGTGAATGGGTGAGTGTGTGAAACAGTTCACAGGTGTGTGTGTGTGTGTGTGAGGGTGAATGAGTGAGTGTGAAACTGTTCACAGAAGTGTGTGAGAAAGTGTGAGTGTGTGAAACTATCCACAGGTGAGTGAGAGTGAATGAGTGAGTGTGAAACTCTCCACAGATGTGTGTGAGAAAGTGTGAATGAGTGAGTGTGTGAAACTCTCCACAGGTGCATGAGAGTGAATGAGTGAGTGTGAAACTGTCCACGGATGTGTGTGAATGAGTGTGTGCAAATGTCTACAAGTGTGTGAAAGTGAATGGGTGCGTATGTGAAACTGTCCACAGGGGTGTGTATGTGTGAGGGTGAATGGGTGAGTGTGTGATGTCCTGTGAAGGACTATCACTCTGTCGGGTGTGTGTACCCAACAGTTCTGGGCCGGCCCTGGATCCACTGTGAACTGAATGAAAGAATGAATGAATGAATATTTAAAGGTTATTCCTCTGTTTTCTTTTGTAATTTTATCACGTATAAAGTGACTGTACCAAGTGAAATGAACCACATTTCAGCACCAGAATCACCTTTGAGATGATTCTGCAGTGGACGTCTGCCTCAGAGCTCCTGCTCGTCCCCGGAGACGTTGAGTGAATATAATTTCTCGTCCCTGGCTCAGAGATACTGGCTCTAACAGCTATGAATTTAATAAGAGAATATTACAATAACTCAGCCTATAGGAAAGACATCAGTCCATTTAGATGCAGAGGAGATATAGCGCTGTTCCAACAGCCCGCTGAGTGCAGAGATAAGTGAGAGCATGGAGACGTCATGTCTACCGCCTCTGACTGGAAGTGGACCACCAGCGTGAGATTGGCTTTTAAGACCTTTATGGAAATTGTCATAGGTTTTTTAATCTCTCTGCTGAGGCATGGGAAGGTGAAGTAATGAGAACTGTACAACACTCCTCATACAGGCCCCTACTGCTGTGGACTCTCACACAGTTTAAACAACAAAGGCAACTACAACACTCACTATTTAGAAATTTGAGAAAGACCTATTGTTTTCCCATGGTGTAGTACCTACTCGGCTCGACGCTACACTGTTTCCACCAGGTGAATCAGGTCCTGGTTCTGGAAGCGGGTTCTTGTTTAGTGGCTGTTCTCTCGTGGTTCAGAGCGAGTCGAGTAGGGACTAAACAGTGGCGTGTAAACCTTGCAGAGCGCTGATTGTCCAGAGAGAGTCGTCACTCTTTGCCACGCAACGCAGACGACCAGCACCAACTCTTCATCTGTAAAATCTCCAGCTGCAGCAGAGATCACGTTTGTTTTTATCCGACTCACGACGGCAGCTCGTAAAATGACGCCGTGGTCTTTTGAAGAGGTTTAAACGCTCCTTGGATCGGTGGCCGACGAAAGAATCCAGCGAGAGCTGGACGCTGCAACAAGGAAGGAACAAACTCTACTGATCTGTCTGAACTGATGACGGAGCTGTGTTCAGTCCCAAACAGCAACAACACGCCAATACACCATGAGTAAACACCGCTTAACGTTACCACCGCCGTTGTTGTGGTGGTTTCCAAAGCCCACTGTTACCGTTAGAGACAGGGATTGAGACATCACTGGGTACATTTTGTGGGGGAGCTGTGGTTATGGAAACAGACGGCACAGTCCATGCAGTGGGAAACCACCATAACATTAGTTTTTCTGACTTGGTTAGTCCCACCCCCTCTAAATCAACACATGATTGGTTGATCTCCCTGTTACAAGGTGCAGCTCAAGCTTTTGCCATTTGAGAGTGGGCGGAGCTAAACTTTTACTTACTTGATGACCAGGCAGCTACAGAACCAATCAGAGTTTGGGGCGTCCAAACCCTGACTGGCCTCAGGTTGGCGAGGCTTTTAAACTGATTTACTGCCTAAAAATACATAAATTATAACACTGTAGTGTATGAATACTCCTTGGCTTATCTTTAAAATCAAGAGGAAACTGTATAAACGTAGAGTGGGTAGTGGCTGTCTATCTAAGAGTTCTACATATCATCAGTTCATGAACCAAATAGATGAAGCACATTGGAAACAAGCAGCTCAAATCAAAGCGGGCGTAATTGGAATGAACCAAAGGGCCGGTGAAATGAATAAGTAAAGTGACATTGATCGCCAGTAATGGCTTTTGAGATGAAGCCAGGCCGCCGCGTTGAGTGAAGGCCAGCTGTGATGGACATGACCATAATCGCTAAAAGCTTGTCTGAAAGCCTCGCACTAAGAATTCCACGCCAATGTTTCCTTTGTTAAATACTCACCTAATTCCTTACTTACCTCATCAACACAGTGAGCATTTATTGATCCAGTAGCTGGCCTTGAATGACATTTAGTGTGAAAGTAGTATTACACTTTCCAGTCCTACTTTAGATGAAGTGGTTGTACATTACACATTAACAACACATGTAACAACAGTGTAACTAGTGATGCTCTATTCACTACATATCCGTTCTACATATATGTTCCAGCATTAGTAATAACTCATGTAATGGATTGATACATTTTACAGATGGAGAGTTGGTGCTGGTCGTCTGCGTTGCGTGGCGTAGAGTGACGACTCTCTCTGGACGATCAGCGCTCTGCAAGGTTTACACGCCATGGTTTAGTCTCTACTCGACTCGCTCTGAACCACGAGAGAACAGCCACTAAACAAGAACCCACTTCCAGAACCAGGACCTGATTTAGAGTAGTGTAGGAACCATGCAGTGGTGAAGCGCTGTTAGATGTCCCACTACAGAATGACAGAGCCCCAAAGCAGTGCACTACATGCACACTCAGAACACCTGTCTCGGTAGTGGTCTCTTACACAGTCTCTGTGGTGGGACCCTAGTGCCTTAAATCAGGATCAAATTGTACCATATTTTAATTTAACTGTAGATTTAGAAATTGATTTCATAAACCACTTTTCTACTCCAGAGTTTTATTGCTATTTTCTTCAGGATAAGAGACTGTAATGGACCTTCAGGTCACACAACTGGACTTTGAGATGTTCTGTGAGTACAGCGAATAGGGCACCGTTCAGGACGCAGCCCTGCTTTAAGTGAATGTAGTGAGTTAAAGGCTCTTTGAGATTTGTCAGGGTGTGGGTAGGTTGTAAAGTTGATGGAGATTCGAGTCGTTGTTGGGCTTGGTGTGTTATTTTGTTTGTTTGTTTTGAGTCATGTTCTTGGTTCAGTTGGAATTTGTTTTTAGACTTTATGGGGATCTCACCCTGACACAGCTGTGGATTTGACTCTCAGCCTATTTCCACTGTGCTGTTGTTGTGCTGGTAGCAGTGGGATGGGATTTGAGTCCAACATCGCTGATGTTTCTGGTGTGAGTTGTTTAAAAAAGAAGAAGAAAAAGTGATCATTGTTTCATCGCCTCGTTTCCATTGAAGGGCCAAATGGTTCCTAAGAACATTCCACACTGTTCATGGCTCATACTTCTAGGAATAAAGTGAGGTAGGAGCTGTGTGTGTGTGTGTGTGTGTGTGTGTAAGAGAGCTGTAAATAAGTTGCGTTGCAAAATAACGTCATGTTTGAGCAACAAGAGGTTTGCTGAGCCAATCGGAGGATCCCTATGTCATGTAAGCCCCGGTTCTGTGGCCCGGAGTAAGGTGCTGAGGAAAACGGAGTTCAGTGCGATGTGTAAGCGTTACGTGCCGAACTGTGTCCGTGTAGAAAAGCCACCAGAATGACATGCTCAGAACTGTTTGGTCCCGCTGTGGAAAAGAGGTCATTGAGTCTCTGAGTTTAACATGGGTTCATAGTTGTACACACACACACACACACTAAGGGCAGTGATCAAACACACCCCAGGAACATTAAGCAGCAAACCATAGCAGGAAACCTGAGGAGCAGTTGAGTTTTTTTTTTCCTGCCAGTGCTGAGAACGGAACCAACAACCTACTGGTCCCAAGCCCCTCCGTGTTGATCATTAGCTTCTAATTTTACCCTCGGAGTCTTATTGGGATTTGTCCCGGTCAGCAGCTGAGACACAGGTGTGAGGATGACAGGATGTGATCCTAGGCAGCAAGCTAGAAGTGGTTGTGTGTTTGCGTGAGGGTCTGAGAGAGAGAGAGAGAGGGGGAGAGGTTGTGCATGTTTACATCTAGGTGACCTATATTCCTGCTGTGTGTTATGACACAGTTCTCCCAGCGTCTCACATGTGGAAACTCCGCGCTGGAGGTTCAGCTCATTAACAGAGTGAAATCCCCTTCAGTGGCCGTGACTAACGTGGCAGAATCACAAAGAGGTCGGAGTCGACAACAGTTGGCGGACGAATGGGGAAACCACAGATCTTTGTCTGGTGGGTCATTACGGGTTTATTACCTAATCCAATTGTGTAATAACATAGTAACAACATATCATCAGGTCAGAGACGAATACACAAGTGCTTCCAAATCCAACGCAGATTTTTACCAGAAGTTGCTGCGTTATGAGATGTAGTTGTTGTGCGATCACTAAGTGAGCTCCCATTCACTGGTGGCACTCTTTCACCAAATCTATGCTAAGTGTGAATCCCATTTCACCCTTTGCCCCTACCCCTCCGCCTAGGGGTAGGGGTGTCTCAGTTCTTGTTGGGCAAGAGGGGAAGGGCCCAGGGTTAGGGCTGAATATCATATATTTTTCAGGAATGCACAATGACCAAACCAAATCACAGATATCAGTTTTTTCTTCTTTAAACTCTTTGATCTCCAGTGTATTATCTCAGTTTTAATGTAGTTTCAAGGGATTATGTTCCTTTTCCTTCAGAACAAACAAAAAAACTCACTAATAGTTTGCAGATGTCTCAGAAATTCCAGTTCCACCTTAAATAGTGAAGTAATTACATTCTAGGATCCGTGGTTACCGCGATATTTAAGATGGGACTGGAAGTTTCAAACAACACGTTGCAGAATACGCGCCTGAACTCAGCTAAATGATTGTGGAACTAAATTTAACTGTGGAACTAGGTCCAGCTCTGATATCACTGCAGACTGGAAGCGTATTGTGTTTTGAAGATGTATCGAATGGTTCGTCCTGTTGTGTAGGGGTTTTAAATTCTATACTCTGTAACCCAGCTCCAAGGGGTTAAAATAAAGAATGAAATTCACCCCAACTCTCTGTTGTGAATCTGAAGAAGAGCAACAGAAACAGTGCTGTAAACGGTTCATAAGATCATTACAGTTATGTTGTAGGTTAGGATTAAAATTAAGGTTAGGGTTAGGTTTAACAACTATAGCATTTAATCAACACCAAACGGCACTGTTTCTAATCTTTTAGAGATTAGGGTTAGATTTATGGACAAGTTTGGGACTATTTTTAAAGCCGTGTTAAAGGTTAAGATTAGGTTTAGGGTTAGGATTACATTAAAGTTGAGGGTTAGGCTTAGATTTAAAATTAGATATAGTTTTAGGTTTGGTCTTAGGCTTAAGGTTAGGTTTAGGTTTAAGATTAGATATAGGTTTAGATTCAGGTTAAGGTTTAAGATTAGATGGATATGAGTTCAGGTTTAGAGTTAGAACTGTGATTATATTTAGGTTTAGTTTCAGATCTATGATTTGATTTAAGTTTAGGCTTAGGTTTAAGATTAGATATAGGTTTAGGTTTAGACTTAGGTTTAAGGTTAGGTTTAGATTCAGGTTTAGGTTTAAGATTAGATAGATATAAGTTCAGGTTGAGAGTTTTGATTAAGAATTTTGATTAGATTTAGGTTTAGTTTTAGATCTATGATTTGATTTAAGTTTAGGCTTAGGTTTAAGATTAGATATAGCTTTAGGTTTAGAGTCTGTACTAGGATTTGAAGTGTTTAGGTTCAGATTTATATTTATGATTAGATTTAGGTTTAATTTTAGGGTCAATATTAGGTTTAGGTTTAGACTTAAATTTATCAGATGTAGGTTTAAGGTTGGGTTTGGCATTAGGGGAAGTTTTTTTGCTGGGTTGCCAGACATTCACCTGAAAATCCACAAACATAAATAGTCCACATTTAATGAGTGCCAGTTATATTCAGTACACACTGCATGAATCCTGGGAATGGTCTTGCAGTCGAATATGTACAAAATCACCTGGAGACCGGGCTGTTTTGGAGCTGGACTGCTCCTCCAGGGGTAGAGGGTTTGTCCAGGAAAGCTAAAAGGAAAGCTGAACAGTAAGACTCTCACTGATCAGGGGTCTTTAAGAAGTTAATAGTGTGTTCTGTGGACCGTGTCAGATCCAGGTCGAGGAAAGGTAAATAAACAGGGTATAATAAGGAATTAGGCCCTTTTCGTGTTCATAAATGACACTGAGGAGAAAAGGTTGAACGCAGCAGCTCTTAAATAAAAGCCAGAGTGTGATAACGTATATCAAGCCAGGGGGGCTGTAAAGGCTGGCCTTTCGGACCACTGGGGATAGGAGCGTGTGGGGCGCTCTCTGGGTGATAGTGAGCTCTAAATCACCTGGAGCTCCAGCCGTCACCCTCTCACTCTCTCGTAAATGCCAGCTGTAAATCTGAGCTCAACTGTGGGGTCCGCTCTCCATCAGCTCACACTCACTCACTGGGGTCTTCAGCTTTGATCCAGACCCCCACCAGACCCCCAACTCAAGCTTTTTCTGTACGTCCACAGGTGTGACTGGGTGAGTGTGTGAAACTATCCACAGGTGTGTGTGTGTGAGTGACTGGGTGAGTGTGTAGGTGACTGGGAGAGTGTGTGAATCTGTCCAAAGTTTTGACTTTGAGTGAGTGGGTGAGCGACTGGGTGAGTGTGTGAAACTGTCCACAGGTGTGACTTTGAGTAACTGGGTGAGTGTGTAAGTGACTGGGTGAGTGTCTGAAACTGTCCACAGGTGGGATTGAGTGAGTAAGTGTGAGTGACAGGGTGAGTATGTGTGAATGACTGGGGGAGTGTGTGATGCTGTGCTGCAGATCTGATCAGGATGGAGTGCCCCTAAATTTCCTGTGGTGCACTGCAGCTTTTCAGAATGCCTGTTTGGATCATATAAACATTATACAACTGTATAGTGTCTTTATTTGGACATCAACATTTCTTTATCATCAGCCCTTTGTTTCTATTGACTCTCTCTCTCTCTCTCTCTCTCTCTCTCTATCTATCTATCTATCTCTCTCTCTGTGTGAAATGCCAATAGCAGATATTTTCCCTCCTACCTCCTCTTCTCTTCTCCTCCCTTGTGAGGCATAAACCACCTCCACCTCCACATCCTACCTTTTCCCTTTTCCCTATTCTTTACCAGAATCTCCCTCTCCCCTCTCTCCCTCTGTGTCTCTCGCCCAGGTCAGACGAGAGCCGGTGAAATACGGCCCGGCCTAATGGCCCACTAAATTAACTCCTTGTAACCCCGGCTTCCCCAAATGGCCATCATTAGCATATAATAGGCAGCGAGGAGATGGGGAAAGGGCCAGTCGTGCCCCGGGGCGTCCCGGATAAGCCCCACACGCTGAGCCTCAGCAGTGGGGGAGGCAGGGGTGGGGAGGGAAAAGCAGCCTCTAATCGCCCCGGCAAAGTTCATCCTTGTAAACGTGTCAGACGGCCGGGTAATTATGCGACTGCTTAGATAATGGATCCGCTACCTGTGGGCTTCCATCATTCTCAGAAGCTGCCTATGCCCCACACACACACAGGGGTGTGTACTCCTACCCTTTCCATCGAACCCAAGCCTAACCCCAGTGACCACGAAGGCACACTCGTCTGTGTACTTCATCTCCTTTCTGGAGCAGAGTGTGGAGGACGCAGACGCTGTATACATCCGACTCAGGTTCAGGTCCCCGCAAATAGCTAAAAACACCCACCTACACACTCCCACACACACCTCCTCCTGGAGCGCGCTCCTGACTGATACGATTCCAATAATTGCAGACTTGGCTTCCCTCGTCCAAGTGCCTTTTACTTATTTAAACTGTTTGCCTTAAACGCCACTGAAGCCAATTAACGGAGGCATATTTCAGGCCGACGGCTGGAGAAAGCGCTGGAGCAGGAGGATGGAGCTGTGCCCAAGCCGAGCACATGCAGTCAGGCTTCTGAATTCCAGCACAATTTCCTTTAACCCTTTTTGTTTTTTCCCTGTAGTCCCACTCTTCTGTGTGCACACATTTGACAAAAATAACAACGCACCCAGATGATGTTGTCGGGATCCACTAAGTGTTAGTCATTAGATAATAGATAGAGAAGGGATATATTGATTATGGAAAACTATTGCTGATCATGATTATTAACGTTGTGGGGACTTAAGATTGAAGCATTTATTAATGGATATTTAAATATGAAATTAATAAATTAAGATCAACACTATTATTTTTTTTTTATATTAGTCTCTATTGATTAAAAATGTATTTACAACAATAAAGTGACAAAGCTGATACTTATTTGAGGAACTGTGTGTGTGAGACAGAGGAGAAGAGGAGGAGGAGGGGTCAAAGTGAGAGTTAGTTACGATATTTAATACATATTTCAGCATAAATAAATGAAATTTTACTTCAGAACTCAACAGTAGATGAAAACAGGAAATGAGTGATTTATGGGAGGAAGCTGTGGCCAAATTTGGTAAAACTATTAATTAGCGTAAACAAATTAGCATGTGGTCATTTTGAGAGCACTGAAAATTGGGGTATATTAACCCTTAAGTCTACGGTGGCTCTCCAACTGTTACACAATGTGGCACGGCACTGTTCAACATTTAAAACTTAAGATAAGGCATAACCGTAATTAGTTAATTAAATTGGTGTTTTGATGGCTATGATGTCATAGAGAGAATTCCTTTTAGATTGTCTCTGATGTAATACGTTAAAACAGCTTTCCAAAGACTGGATATGGTTACGAGTCACAGTGACATTTTCTGTAGTATGGCAGTGATGTCATAAAGGGATAGGCAATTATATAGAATTGTAGTGATAGATGAAAGACACACTCACTGTATAACAGTGATGATGTCATAAAGGGGAAAACGTTCTATAGAATGGTAGTGATGTCACAGATGAAACACACTCACTCTGTAACATCAATGATGTCATAAAGGGGAATACATTTTCTGTAGAATTGTAGCAATGTCATAGGTGAAACACACACTCACTGTATAACAGCGATGATGTCATAGAGGGGAATACATTTTCTGTAGAATGGTAGTGATGTCACAGATGAAACACACACTCACTGTATAACAGCGATGATGTCATAAAGGGGAATACATTTTCTGTAGAATGGTGGGGATGTCATAGATAAAACACATACTCACTGTATAACAGCGATGATGTCATAAAGGGGAATATATTTTCTGTAGAATGGTAGTGATGTCACAGATGAAACACACACTCACTGTATAACAGCGATGATGTCATAAAGGGGAATACATTTTCTGTAGCATGGTGGTGATGTCACAGATGAAACACACACTCACTGTATAACAGCGATGATGTCATAAAGGGGAATACATTTTCTGTAGCATGGTGGTGATGTCACAGATGAAACACACACTCACTGTATAACAGCGATGATGTCATAAAGGGGAATACATTTTCTGTAGAATGGTAGTGATGTCACAGATGAAACACACACTCACTGTATAACAGCGATGATGTCATAAAGGGGAAAACATTTTCTGTAGAATGGTAGTGATGTCACAGATGAAACACACACTCACTGTATAACAGCGATGATGTCATAGAGGGGAATACATTTTCTGTAGAATGGTAGTGATGTCACAGATGAAACACACACTCACTGTATAACAGCGATGATGTCATAAAGGGGAAAACATTTTCTGTAGAATGGTAGTGATGTCACAGATGAAACACACACTCACTGTATAACAGCGATGATGTCATAGAGGGGAATACATTTTCTGTAGAATGTTAGTGATGTCATAGATGAAACACACATTCACTGTATAACAGCGATGATGTCATAAAGGGGAAAACATTTTCTGTAGAATGGTAGTGATGTCACAGATGAAACACACACTCACTGTATAACAGCGATGATGTCATAGAGGGGAACACATTTTCTGTAGAATGGTAGTGATGTCAGAGAGGACACACTTCCTTATTAACAGCAGTGATGACACAGAGGGACGGCCCACTCTGTTCAGTGGCAGTGATGTCACAAGATGTTTTTTAGGATCCTGTGTGTGTACGAACAATAAAAAGAAAGCAAAGATGATGCCAGCGTTCGTGGTGTGTGTTAATACACTTCTTTATGCAATGACATCATACCTAAGCTTTCCAGAGTGAAGAAGTAGCAACCCCTCCCCCGACATATGTCACACAGACGCCGTGGGTGATGTAAAGGCTTTACCCCACTGCTGTTACCACCCCCTCTCCTTCCCTCAATCTCTCTCTCTCTCTCTCTCTCTTTCTTTATTCATCTACACTTATTTATTTTTATCCTTCTCCTCAAATTAATAAAAAGCAGGCTAAAGAGAGCGAGCGATGCCTTCACTCATTTTAACAGCCCTTTAATAAATGCGATCGTAAATGGAACTTGTCACCGCGTGCGCCGGAGCGCCGGGCCGGTCAATATCTCGGCTGGCAGGTGCCGGGGGTCACATATAAGTCACGGTGGTGATGGATACGTATCCAATAATTGATGTAAGCGTCTGCGTTATTGTCACTTTTACTCTTGGCCTCTATTGCCTATTAAAAGCTGTTTGCCTTAAGTACCATGCGGCACATTTACGCAGCCAACAGCTGCTGGGCTTCGCAGAGGAAGACTCTGTGGGTGAAGGAGCGGGGGCAACAGTGGTCAGTGTGAGGAGAGAAGGCCAGTAGGTGGCATGTGCAGGGTCATTAGGTTGTGTCGTACTTACAGGAAGGTCATCTGTGTCTGGTGTGTCATTGCACAGAGGAAGGCATCATTCCAGTTCAAAACTGTTTCATTTTCAGTCTCCACATCCCATCAGACTTTCCCTTTAAACTATGGAAAAAGCAGTAGCTGGCATTTCGCGGACATTAATTATAAACACACAACTCAAAACTGGAATTTTACATTATTTTCTTGTTTCTTTCAAAATTCTTTATACGTTAAAATTTCTAAAAATACACCTGATGAACCCTGACACACCTATCTATGCCACGTTTCAAAACAGAGCCCTGTTCTGTCCAATAGTCAATAAGAAGAGGCTGAGCCTCCCAAAATGTGTGTAAAAAAAATGTTACAGTTCAACATACAACTTACTGCCTGAGTGCAGAAAACTGGTATTTTATGACCTACACTGTGCACTACATACAGTGGAACGAAATATTTGAGCCTTGGTTTTGCAGCAGCATGGGAACATCACTAATCATCTCACATTTTCAGACGAGACGGACCCCTTTATTTGACTTTAAAACAAAATAGAGAAAGAGTTTGTGCAAACGGCCATGATAAAACACTACCCCCCAATAATCTATTCCACTCTCAGAGCACAGTCACTGATCAGGTTATCGTTTTCAGGGGAAAAAATATTTGTATTCTCTTACACACTGTAACAAAGCAAAAGTTAACATAATTACTGAAGCAGTGGCATTACACTGGCATGGGCAGTAAACAAGTTTGTGTAGCTGATTTGAGTTGCACTGGGGAAGCTTGAAGTGTAGGAGTTTTATTAGCTCAAGGAGAGAGTACAGTCAGGTGTAATCACCCTGAGGTAGCTTGAGGAGAGAGTACAGTCAGGTTTGATCACCCGGGGGTAACTCGAGGAGAGAGTACAGTCAGGTTTAATCACCCTGAGGTAGCTTGAGGAGAGAGTACAGTCAGGTTTGATCACCCTGGGGTAGCTCGAGGAGAGAGTACAGTCAGGTTTAATCACCCTGAGGTAGCTCGAGGAGCAGGCAGAGTGAGTTTTAATCACCCCAGGGAGGCTCAAGGAGGGGGTACAGTGAGGTTTAATCACCCTGTGGTAGCTTGAGAAGAGGGTACAGTGAGGTTTAATCACCCTGGGGTAGCTAGAGGAGAGGGTACAGTGGGTTTTAATCACCCTGGGGTAGCTAGAGGAGAGGGTACAGTGAGATTTAATCACCCTAGGGTAGCTCGAGGAGCGGGCAGAGTGAGTTTTAATCACCCCAGGGAGGCTCAAGGAGAGGGTACAGTGAGGTTTAATCACCCTGTGGTAGCTTGAGAAGCAGGTAGAGTGAGATTTATTCAACCGGTGGTAGCTCGAGGAGCAGGCAGAGTGAGATTTAATCACCCTGGGGTAGCTCGAAGAGTGGGCAGAGTGAGTTTTAATCAACCTGTGGTAGCTCCAGGAGCCGGCAGAGTGAGTTTTAATCAACCTGTGGTAGCTCCAGGAGCGGGCAGAGTGAGATTTATTCACCCTGTGGTAGCTCCAGGAGCGGGCAGAGTGAGATTTATTCACCCGGTGGTAGCTCGAAGAGCAGGCAGAGTTAGTTTTAATCAGCCTGTGGTAGCTCGAGGAGCAGGCAGAGTGAGATTTATTCACCCGGTGGTAGCTCGAGGAGCAGGCAGAGTGAGTTTTAATCACCCGGTGGTAGCTCGAAGAGCAGGCAGAGTGAGATTTAATCACCCTGGGGTAGCTCGAGGAGCGGGCAGAGTGAGTTTTAATCAACCTGTGGTAGCTCCAGGAGCGGGCAGAGTGAGATTTATTCACCCTGTGGTAGCTCCAGGAGCGGGCAGAGTGAGATTTATTCACCCGGTGGTAGCTCGAGGAGCAGGCAGAGTGAGATTTAATCACCCTGGGGTAGCTCGAGGAGTGGGCAGAGTGAGTTTTAATCAACCTGTGGTAGCTCCAGGAGCCGGCAGAGTGAGTTTTAATCAACCTGTGGTAGCTCCAGGAGCGGGCAGAGTGAGATTTATTCACCCGGTGGTAAGCTCGAGGAGCAGGCAGAGTGAGATTTAATCACCCTGGGGTAGCTCGAGGAGCGGGCAGAGTGAGTTTTAATCAACCTGTGGTAGCTCCAGGAGCCGGCAGAGTGAGTTTTAATCAACCTGTGGTAGCTCCAGGAGCGGGCAGAGTGAGATTTATTCACCCGGTGGTAGCTCGAAGAGCAGGCAGAGTTAGTTTTAATCACCCGGTGGTAGCTCGAGGAGCAGGCAGAGTGAGATTTATTCACCCGGTGGTAGCTCGAGGAGCAGGCAGAGTGAGTTTTAATCACCCGGTGGTAGCTCGAAGAGCAGGCAGAGTGAGATTTAATCACCCTGGGGTAGCTCGAGGAGCGGGCAAAGTGAGTTTTAATCACCCTGTGGTAGCTCGAGGAGCAGGCAGAGTTAGGTTGATTTAATATGAGTCAGGATGGGAAACTCCACTGCAATTAAATTAGTGTGTAACAGTAATAAAACTGATGTAATGATTCCTGTGCGAATGATGCAGGGGAAATGGAACACATCATGTTGAGAGCGAGAGAGAGAAAGAAAAGTATGGAAATGAAACAGAGCGCACACAATAAAGAGTTAAACCTACAGCTCATAGCAACGAGGCGGGAGGTACGGGAGAGTGATGCCAGGGATGCTCTGTGGTTTCACACACCCTGGCTTTGTTATATCACATGAGAGAGAGAGAGAGAGAGAGAGAGAGAGAGGTGTTCTCGCTGTAGGGCCAGATCCCGTGGAAAGAGGCGGGAAAACTTTGGATTTGACCCCGTCCTGTTGGAAGTGTGAAACTCAGAAACAGCTGCTGTTGCACATTTCTGACAAGGCCTTTCAGACGGAGATCAAAGCTCGAACGCACAGCCTCTGATAACACAATCAGGCTTTCGGGGGGAGCGCTTTTGTTTTTCGCTGAATGATGCACGTTTAGCTGCTACCTTCCAGGCACCGAACACACAGAGAGAGAGAGAGAGAGAGAGAGAGAGAGAGAGAGAGAGAGAGAGAGGAACAAGTTCTCTAAACTTATCAGAAGGTTCTACAGTCTTAAGGAGAGAGATAGATATATATTCTTTAAATATATTATAAAATGAAAGAAGAAAAAGAGGGAATGGGGGGAATTGACAGACCAAGATATAGTACGTGACGAGAAGAAAGGGGCAAAGTGAGGAGAGAGAGAGAGAGAGAGAGAGAGAGAGAAAGATAATAGTGAGAGAAACTATGAGAAAGGTTAAGAAATGAAGAGACGGTGAACAAAATGAACAACCTGAGAAAAGAACAGAGAGTGTCTATGACAACAAATTAGAGGAGAATAAATGGGGGAGAAAACGAGAGAGAGAGAGAGAGAGAGAGAGAGAGAGAGAGAGAGAGAGAGAGATGTACTGTATGTGATGTATGCACTGTTACAGATGGATTACTGTAGAGCAGCTGGTGTAAATAAACAACAGTAGCTACTGTGTTATTACACACTATTATAAGGCCAAACACTGAAGCTGGTTGTGTGTGTGTGTGTGTGTATCAGCAGGTGTTAAGCTGCTACTGAATGGGTTATTAATTCATAATTACACAGCTATTAGGAACACAGTATAAAGTGGAAGCTTTAAACAATCACCTTCCCTTTGTTTTTTTTTCAGAGGGAAGGGGGTCCTGGTGGGAGGCAGATTAAGGAACTAAATGAGAACTCTCTGGGTGTGTGTGTGTGTGTGTGTGTGTGTGTGTGTGTGTGTGTGTGTGTGTGTGTGTGTGTGTGTGTGTGTGTGTGTGTGTGTGTCAGTCAGGGGTTCAAATTTGAGAACTAACTTTTATTGTGGCTCATCTAAGGAAGATAACAACATTCCAATAGGTTGCTAAGGTGTTGCTATGACAGGCTGTGAGGCTGTGGCTGTGGTATCCCAAGTCATTGCTAGGGTGTTGCTAGACAATTGCAGTGGTATCCCTGGTGGTTGCTAATATAATTCTAGGCAGTCGCTATGGTATCCCAGATTGCAAAGGCATTGTTTGGTGGTTGTCAAGATATGACAAGGCTGCTATGCTATATACTAGCTGGCTGCTACGGGACTGCTAGGCAGTTGCTGTGGTATCCCGGGTGTTGCTTGGCATTTGATATGGTACTCCTGGTAGTTGTGCAAGGCTGTTGCTATGCTATGCTAGGTAGTTGCTAAGGTACTGCTAGGCAGTTGCTGTGGTCTTTCAGGTTGTTGCTAATATGAAGCAAGGCTGTTGCTGTGGTATTCCTGGTGGTTGCTAATGCTAAGGTGTTGTGAGGCAGCTTTTTTGTACTCCTGCTGGTTGCTAAGGTGTTGCTAGGCAGCTGTTTTTTTTTTTTTTAAAACAGAGTGAAAACCAAAACAAACATTTGAAATCACTGTATTTGTGAACTAGATTAATGGTTAATTATTAAATATTTATATATATATATAAATATTTCCCAAAAAAATCAGGGTGGGTCAGGTCTGTAAATCTGATAGAGTGTGT
>NW_027101137.1:5000-55456 GCF_029633855.1 Hoplias malabaricus | reverse complement strand
TTCTCTCTGTCACTCTTCACTCTCCCTGTCTCTCTCTCTGTCTCTCTTTCTGTCTGTCTCTCTCTCTCGGTCTCCCTCTCTCTCTCTCCCCTGTGTGTGTGTGTCTCTCTCTCTCTCTCTCTCTCTCTCTCTCTCTCTCCCTGTGTCTCTCTCTCTCTCTCTCTCTCTCTCTCTCTCTCTCTCTCTCTCCCTCTCCCTGTCACTCTCTCACTCTCCCTGTCTCTCTCTCTGTCTCTCTTTCTGTCTGTCTGTCTCTCTCTCTCTCTCTCTCTCTCTCTCTCTCTCTCTCTCTCTCTCTCTCCCTGTCACTCTTTCACTCTCCCTGTCTCTCTCTCTGTCTCTCTTTCTGTCTGTCTCTCTCTCTCTCTCTCTCTCTCTCTCTCTCTCTCTCTCTCTCCCTATCTCTGTCTCCCTCTCACTGTCTCTCTCACTCTCTCTCTCTGTCACTCTTTCACTCTCCCTGTCTCTCTCTCTGTCTCTCTTTCTGTCTGTCTCTCTCTCTCTCTCTCCCTCTCTCTCTCTCCCTGTGTGTGTGTGTCTCTCTCTCTCTCTCTCTCTCTCTCTCTCTCTCCCTGTCTCTCTCTCTCTCTCTCTCTCTCTCTCTCTCTCTCTCTCTCTCGCTCTCGCATATGGTGGCCGACACCAAGGTGTTGAGTTTGGGCTGTGACAGAGTTGTGTTTTTTTTTTTTTTTTTTTTTTTTGAGAAAAGGGTTTGTGACAAACGCGCGCACACACACACACACACACATACACACACACACACATACTTGTTCACACGCGGTGGTAAAATCGATGCTGTGCTGTCAGCGTGGCTCGTCAGGGTGTGATTCTCTCCCAAACGAATGTCAAACGTGAGACCAAGCCTCCAACACCCAATCTGTTCCACAGAGCAAAACAAAACACACACACACACACGCGCACACAACACACACACACACACACACACACACACACACACAATCCTTGGATATATATATATATATACTGCAGCAAATTAATTTGAAGGTCAATCAGGACAAGTCCTGCATAAACTACTTCAACTTATTTTTCCAAGTACAGCTTCATTTACAGCTTTCATTGTGGGTGAGGTCCTGACATCGGTCAAATGACTGGCCCTGGGTCACAGAGACACGGCGCTTACAGTGTTAATTAATTTCCAATAATTTCCAGCTACGTTACCCACTTTGTTACTGGGTGAGGTTTTGGGAGTCTCTGTCTCTAAATGTAAGAGGTGCAGTGTCTTGGCTGATCTCACAGCAGTTAGGACAATGACAGCGATTCACTGGAAACTGTACTGTGGCCGTTAGCAGTAAGGGAACGTTAGCTGAAGTAATGCCAGTTGCCTCCAGTTTGAAAACAACAGGGATAACTAAATTTATATTCCAATTATGAAAAGGGCCTCTGGGTTTTAGTCACTGTACTGTGGTTATATATAACTTTATACAAGCACCACGCTCACGGAGAAGGCATTCGTCTAAATATATAATTATCTTAAGTGCCTAAGACTTCTACACAGTACTGATATATATCCAATATATACACATACATATATATATATATATAGGGTGGCACGGTGGCTCGAGTCCCGCTCCGGGTGACTGTCTATAAGGAGTGTGGTGTATTCTCTCTGTGTCTGCGTGGGTTTCCTCCGGGTGACTGTCTGTGAGGAGTGTGGTGTGTTCTCTCTGTGTCTGCGTGGGGTTTCCTCCGGGTGACTGTCTGTGAGGAGTATGGTGTGTTCTCCCTGTGTCTGCGTGGGTTTCCTCCGTGTGACTGTCTGTGAGGAGTGTGGTGTGTTCTCCCTGTGTCTGCGTGGGTTTCCTCCGTGTGACTGTCTGTGAGGAGTGTGGTGTGTTCTCCCTGTGTCTGCGTGGGTTTCCTCCGGGTGACTGTCTGTGAGGAGTGTGGTGTGTTCTCCCTGTGTCTGCGTGGGTTTCCTCCGGGTGACTGTCTGTGAGGAGTGTGGTGTGTTCTCCCTGTGTCTGTGTGGGTTTCCTCCGGGTGACTGTCTGTGAGGAGTGTGGTGTGTTCTCCCTGTGTCTGCGTGGGTTTCCTCCGTGTGACTGTCTGTGAGGAGTGTGGTGTGTTCTCCCTGTGTCTGTGTGGGTTTCCTCCGGGTGACTGTCTGTGAGGAGTGTGGTGTGTTCTCTCTGTGTCTGTGTGGGTTTCCTCTGGGTGACTGTTTGTGAGGAGTTTGGTGTGTTCTCCCTGTGTCTGCGTGGGTTTCCTCCAGGTGACTGTCTGTGAGGAGTGTGGTGTGTTCTCCCTGTGTCTGAGTGGGTTTCCTCCGGGTGACTGTCTGTGAGGAGTGTGGTGTGTTCTCCCTGTGTCTGCGTGGGTTTCCTCCCACAGTCCAAAAACACACGTTGGTAGGTGAATTGGCGACTCAAAAGTGTCCGTAGGTGTGAGTGTGTGAGTGAATGTGTGAGTGTGTGTTGCCCTGTGAAGGACTGGCGCCCCCTCCAGGGTGTATTCCCGCCTTGCGCCCAATGATTCCAGGTAGGCTCTGGACCCACCGCGACCCTGAACTGGATAAGGGTTACAGATAATGAATAAATGAATGAATGAATGAATGAATGGTTTATAATGTTTCAATAAAAACAAAACACCTAAAAAATGCAGCTCAAACAAAATCACAACAAAAAATACAATACAAACATGTGAAAAACAACAGCAACAAAAACCATAAGTGATTAAACCATTTACAAATGAAAAACAAATCAACAAACAAACGTAACTTAAAACACAAGAAAGAAATCAACAAAAGATGATGGCGTTCTGAATTAATATTCTGAAGAAAACTAGTAAACATTTGTAGCACTCCTTTCATTCATTCATTCATTCACTCACTTGTTAATACCTTAAATTGATTAATGCATTCATACTTTGTCAATAAATGCTTATTAAGTTCAAGGTTGAGGTGGATCTGGAGCCTAGACTCAATCATTGGCAACATCACACACTCACCCTGTCACTCACACAGGCACTCAATCAGTCACTCACACGAGCACTCACACAGGCACTCACCTGGGCACTCACCCTGTCACTCACACGAGCACTCACCTGGGCACTCACCCTGTCACTCACACGGGCACTCACATGGTCACTCACTCGGGCACTCACACGAGCACTCACACGGGCACTCACCCTGTCACTCACACGTGCACTCACACGGGCACTCACACGGTCACTCACCCTGTCACTCACACAGGCACTCACCTGGGCACTCACCCTGTCACTCACACGGGCACTCACATGGTCACTCACTCGGGCACTCACACGAGCACTCACACGGTCACTCACCCTGTCACTCACACATGCACTCACACGGGCACTCACACGGTCACTCACCCTGTCACTCACACAGGCACTCACCTGGGCACTCACCCTGTCACTCACACGGGCACTCACATGGTCACTCACCCTGTCACTCAAACGGGCACTCACACAGGCACTCACCCTGTCACTCACACGCGCACTCACACAAGCACTCACCCTGTCACTCACACGTGCACTCACACGGTCACTCACCCTGTCACTCACACGGGCACTCACACGAGCACTCACACGGGCACTCACACGGGCACTCACAAAGGCGCTCACCCTGTCACTCAGCCTGTCACTCACAAAGGCACTCACCCTGTCACTCACACGGGCACTCACCACTCACCAGTAACTCACCCAATCACTCACACAGACACTCACCCAATCACTCACCCAATCACTCACCCAATCACTCACCCAGGCACTCACACAGGTACTCACCCAATAACTCCCCCAGTCACTCCCCCAGTCACTCACCACTCCCCCAGTAACTCACCCAGTCACTCACAAAGGCACTCACCACTCACCCAGTAACTCACCCAGTCACTTACACAGTCACTCACCCAGTCACTCACACAGGTGCACTCACCCAGTCACTTACATAGGCACTCACACACTCACACCTGTGGACAGTTTCACACACTCACCCAGTCACTCACACACTCACCCAGTCACTCACACACTCACACCTGTGGACAGTTTCACACACTCACCCAGTCACTCACACACTCAAACCTGTGAACAGTTTCACACACTCACCCAGTCACTCACACAGGTGCACTCACCCAGTCACTCACACAGGTGCACTCACCCAGTCACTTACATAGGCACTCACACACTCACACCTGTGGACAGTTTCACACACTCACCCAGTCACTCACTTATTACATATGAGTACTTGCATAAACATTCAATTATTCAGTAATAGTTTGTGTCCTGACACTGCAGAAATACAAACCTGTGTGTGTGTGTGCATGTGTGTGTGTGTGTGTTTCACACCCCTCGGCCTCGGTCTCTCATCAGCACAAACACGAGTGTGAGGGGAGCCAGCAATCTGGCCAGGAAGTGTGTGTCTTCACTCTTTGGCTTTCTCACTTTTACTCTCTCTCTCTTTTGCCTTTTTCCGTTATCATCTCTCGCCCATCGTTCTGAACCCTCCGCTTCCATCTCACACCTCCCTCTCTCTCTCCCTCTCTCACTCTCTTCGTATGGCATTGTTTTGTTTCTATTGTTGTTCTGTTGTTCACTTTTGGAAAGTACAAACTTGTAGAAAAGTCTCACTCCGAAAAGTAACACTGTCCCCTTTCCCCCCCTGTTCCTCAGCGCTCCACCTTCCTGGTGGATCATTCTCAGCGCTGCAGTGACACTGACGTGGTGGTGGTGTGTTAGTGTGTGTTGTGCTGGTGTAGAGTGGATCAGACACAGCAGTGCTGCTGGAGTTTTTAAACCCCTCAGTGTCTGGACTGAGAACAGTCCACTGACCAAAAACACCCAGCCGACAGCGTCCTGTGTCACTGATGAAGGACTAGAGGACGAGCGACACACACTGTGCAGCGACAGATGAGCTACTGTCTCTGACTCTACATCTACAAGGTGGACCAACGAGGGAGGAGTGTCTCACAGAGTGGACAGAGAGTGGACACAGGGTTTAAAAACTCCAGCAGCACTGCTGTGTCTGATCCACTCTACACCAGCACAACACACACTAACACACCACCACCACGTCAGTGTCACTGCAGCGCTGAGAATGATCCACCACCACATCACACCTGCTCTGTGGGGGTCCTGAGCGCTGAGGAACAGGGGGAGAGGGGGGTAAGAAAGTATGCAGAGCAACAGACAGACTACAGTGTGTAATTGTAGAAATAAACAGTGCTCCTGTGGGGTCAGAGGAGCTGAGAGAGTTTCAGTAGTTACACCGCTGTTGTTGTATCACAACTCCAATCTGCCCTTGAGCTTTGCTGAGTCTCAGTACATGGAGCTGTAGTGTGGAGTCAGTAGAGGGCGCTCTACTCCCAGCTGTTTGTTTGTCCCAGGCTCTGTGGACTTTTTACGTACACATGTGTTTAGTTCACTCGCTCCTGTCCTAATTACTGCCCCTCGCTCTCTCTCTTGCTCTGTCATCTCTTAATCAATTTATCACTGAGGTTAAGTGTGTGTACAATCAGGAGAGCATCACACACACACACACACACACACACACACACACACACACACACACACACACACCTAAAGGTGTGCTGCTGATGTAGATCAGATTACTGAGGAGAAACAGAACAAGGATCCATTAACTGTGTAGGATAAGCATTCGCTAATGATTTAACAACAACAACAACAACAATAATAATAATAATAATAATAATAATAATAATAATAATAATAATAATAATTATTATTATTATTATTATAATTATTATGTCATTGCACAGCAGTACAATGAAACTCTCCCATCCCAGGCCCTGGAGAGCTGTTAGGGATTGAGTACCTTGTTCATGGGCACTTTAGCTGTGGATGTTGAGGGAGGAGACAGTGCTGTTCCTTCACTTTCCTTTTTCCCAGTTCAGTCACTCACTCATACCTCTGGACATTTTCACACACTCACCCAGTCACTCACACACTCACACGTGTGGACAGTTTCACACACTCACCCAGTCACTCACACATTCACCCAGACACTCACACACTCACACCTGTGGACAGTTTCACACACTCACCCAGTCACTCACACACTCACACGTGTGGACAGTTTCACACACTCACACAGTCACTCACACATTCACCCAGACACTCACACAGTCACACGTGTGGACAGTTTCACACACTCACCCAGTCACTCACACACTCACCCAGTCACTCACACACTCACACGTGTGGACAGTTTCACACACTCACCCAGTCACTCACACATTCACCCAGACACTCACACACTCACACCTGTGGACAGTTTCACACACTCACCCAGTCACTCACACACTCACACGTGTGGACAGTTTCACACACTCACACAGTCACTCACACATTCACCCAGACACTCACACACTCACACCTGTGGACAGTTTCACACACTCACCCAGTCACTCACACATTCACCCAGACACTCACACACTCACACCTGTGGACAGTTTCACACACTCACCCAGTCACTCACACACTCACACCTGTGGACAGTTTTTATTAATCCTGTTACCGTGGTTATCGTTAGTCCTAATAGCTGTAATAAAGATCGTGATGGATGAGTTATTACTCAGAGTGTATTGTTTCTCGGGGGCTGTGTTCCTGAGTGAAGGAAGGTTTCCGTGGAGCTCTGTTGGCTGTAGATGTGATTAGGAGCCGCTCTGAAACAGATGATCAGACAGATGTTCCACATTGATTAATCTGAACTTAATCACTACACTCTCAATGCAAATGAGTCTCAGGCGGCGGAGACGCTAATGAAATGATATTTGATGACTCTGGTATTAATGATGATATCAGAGATTTAACAGCGTCACACCACGGCTCTCAGTGCCACAGGAAGAGGCCTCATGCCGTCATTTCAAAACTGGACTCAGTCTGGATCTGATCACACTCAATCTAATCAAACTGGATCTGAACACACTTAGTCTGATCAAACTGTATCTGATCAAACTATATGTGATCAAACTCACTCTGATAAAACTGGATCTGGTCACACTCAGTCACATCAAATGGGATCTGATCAAACTCACTCTGATCACAATACATCTGATCAAACTGGATGGAACGGAATGAAAGAGCAGTAACTGGCTCAAAACTAAACTTTATACTGAACTGAAGGAAGCTGAAACACACTGAACTGACTCAGACTCGGTCTGGACTGAGCCTAAATGAACTGGACTGGACTGTAGCTGTGAATGTGTTGCTGTCTGCTGTCTCTGTAGCGTGGAGAAGTGGAGTTCATATTTCTGGATTCCTTCAGTTTAACTTGACCCATGTTTGTCCGACTGTGGACCAATCAGTCGTTGTGGTTTGCGCCGACACAAGGTGTGGCTACAGTTCTGGGGAGGTTGTGTCAGATGTAGGTGTAGGGGACGCTGTAGGGGGCGGGGCTAGGGATGTCCATGCATTGCTTATGGCATTGGTTTGATGCAGAGGCATAATTTGGAATTAACACATGGCCTACTGCTCAGGGCAGGACAGAGGTCACTGGGGGGATGGACAGAGAGAAACACAGGGTGAGAAAGAAGTTACAACAGCATCAGGAAGGCTCAGGTGGAGCCAGAAATCTTTAACAGCATCACGCTGTTTAAGCTCAGAGAGAGAGAGAGATAGATAGATAGAGAGAGAGAGAGAGAGAGAGAGAGAGAGAGAGAGAGAGAGAGAGAGAGAGAGAGAGAGAGAGAGAGAGAGAGAGAAAAGCACAATGTTTTACATGGGTTCGAATGTGGGAGCGATGGGCCGAACAATAGTGCGGAGATTGGTACTTAGGCAGAAGAGAGAGAGTGAATAGACAGTCATTAACCTCCTCCCTCACTCACTCTCACTCTCTCTCTCTCTCTCTCTCTCTCTCTCTCTCTCTCTGGCTAGCTGCTGCAGCTGGGAGAGGAGGATGATTATTATCTAAATTAGCTCATCTAGCTCCGTGGAGCGCCTCTGTTCGGGCTCTCTCGCTCTTTCTGCTTGTTTCTAATCTCCGTCTCATCTCTGGCGATTGTGGGCCCGTGGATAACCCGCGCCTCAGCCTGAATGCTTATGGAAATCAGCTCCCATTCAGCTCCAATTAGCCGCTCTGAGCCACGGCGCTCCTGACCGTCCGCTGGAGACGTCCCCCACACTTTATTCAAACAAAGAAAACATGAAGGTTCCTAAACGCTTCTCGCCGTACGCTTGTTGGAGGAAACTTTAATTGACCTCTCCAGGCTCCGCCCACACTCTTAAAGGGAACCCAGACCGTTTCCGAAACACTAGCAGCACTTTTCTAATACGCAGCACGTGTCAAACCGATGAACACATGAGCTGAACTGGACTGGACTGATGAGGAGGTGTCACTGCCACATAGTTTCTGGGGTTGATCCTGTGAATTTGTGAAAATATCCACAGGTGTGAGTGTGTGAGTGATTGAGTGAGGGTATGAGTGACTGAGTGAGTGTGTGAATGATTGAGTGAGGGTGTGAGTGACTGAGTGAGGGTATGAGTGACTGAGTGAGTGTGTGAATGACTGAGTGAGGGTGTGAGTGACTGAGTAAGTGTGTGAATGATTGAGTGAGGGTTTGAATGACTGAGTGAGTGTGTGAGTGATTGAGTGAGTGTGTGAGTGATTGAGTGAGTGTGTGAATGACTGAGTGAGAGTGTGAATGATTAAGTGAGTGTGTGAGTGATTGAGTGAGGGTGTGAATGACTGAGTGAGTGTATGAGTGACTGAGTGTGTGAATGATTGAGTGAGGGTGTGAGTGACTGAGTAAGTGTGTGAATGATTGAGTGAGGGTTTGAATGACTGAGTGAGTGTGTGAATGATTGAGCGAGTGTGTGAGTGACTGAGTGAGTGTGTGAATGATTGAGTGAGGGTTTGAATGACTGAGTGAGTGTGTGAATGATTGAGTGAGAGTGTGAGTGACTGAGTGAGTGTGTGAATGACTGAGTGAGGGTGTGAATGACTGAGTGAATGTGTGAATGACTGAGTGAGTGTGTGAATGACTGAGTGAGGGTGTGAATGACTGAGTGAATGTGTGAATGACTGAGTGAGTGTGTGAATGATTGAGTGAGGGTTTGAATGACTGAGTGAGTGTGTGAATGATTGAGTGAAGGTGTGAATGACTGAGTGAGGGTGTGAATGACTGAGTGAATGTGTGAATGACTGAGTGAGTGTGTGAATGATTGAGTGAGGGTGTGAAAGACTGAGTGAGGGTGTGAATGACTGAGTGAATGTGTGAATGACTGAGTGAGTGTGTGAATGACTGAGTGAGGGTGTGAATGACTGAGTGAATGTGTGAATGACTGAGTGAGTGTGTGAATGATTGAGTGAGGGTGTGAAAGACTGAGTGAGGGTGTGAATGACTGAGTGAGTGTGTGAATGACTGAGTGAGTGTGTGAGTGACTGAGTGAGGGTGTGAGTGACTGAGTGAGGGTGTGAATGACTGAGTGAGTGTGTGAGTGACTGAGTGAGGGTGTGAGTGACTGAGTGAGGGTGTGAATGACTGAGTGAGTGTGTGAATGACTGAGTGAGTGTGTGAATGATTGAGTGAGGGTGTGAATGACCGAGGGAGGGTGTGAGTGACTGAGTGAGGGTTTGAATCTCGTAAACACTTCTAGCAAACTCTGAACCACAGCAGTGAACCAGTGTCACCCTCAGTCACTCACTCACAATTTCACACCCTCAGTCAGTCACTCACACAGTGGTGTTTTTCCACCGCATGGTCCCTACTCAACTCTGCTTGGCTTCTCCACCAGGTGAATCAGGTCCTGGTTCTGGAAGCGGGTTCTTGTTTAGTGGCTGTTCTCTCGTGGTTCAGAGCGAGTCGAGTAGGGACTAAACCGTGGCGTGTAAACCGTGCAGAGCGCTGATCGTCCAGAGAGAGTCGTCACTCTACGCCACGCAACGCAGACGACCAGCACCAACTCTCCATCTGTAAAATCTCCAGCTGCAGCAGAGATCACGTTTGTTTTTATCCGACTCACGACGGCAGCTCGTAAAATGACGCCGTGGTCTTTTGAAGAGGTTCAAACGCTCCTTGGATCGGTGGCCGACGAAAGAATCCAGCGAGAGCTGGAGGCTGCAACAAGGAAGGAACAAACTCCCTTTGACCCTTGACTTCATAACAAGCAGAGAACATCATATAGTACACTGAAGTCTCAGTAGGCAGCGTATAAACTTCCAGTTCCACCTTAAAGCAATTACGTTCTGGTGCCTGAGTCTACTGCAGTATTTAATGTGGAACTGGAACTTTTGAAGTAACATCTGCCAAATAGTAACTTGAGCTGAGCTCCATGTCACAGAAGAGTGAGGAGAGGGGGGTAATCTCTGATTGTGGAACTCTTCTGAAGGAGAACGAGGCTCTAAATGTAGCTAAAGCTCCTCTGATATCACTGCAGACTGGTGCAGAGCTGCTACAGAGCGGCGCTAGTCGCCTGGGAATGAAGCGCTGCTCTTGTTTATTTGTGTTCTGATGAGGTATCAGGACCTTGAAGGGTCGTCACGTTTCACAGCAGAGGCTTTTTACCACTACGCCCTGTAACTCTGGCCAGAGGACACTTAAGATCAAGGGGTAGAGGTTAAAATAAGAAACTGGCCTTTAGACCGAAAGCATTCCTGTTGGTGCAGACTCACAGCTCAGTTTAAAATACTCCTCACTTAGGAACGGCACTTTACTGTTTATTCTTTTACTGTATCCTTTTGAATTTTGAGTTTGAATCATTTGACTCATGCTTTTGAATCATGCCTTTTATTGTTTATTCTTGCTCTTAACTTAACTGCTCTTTAATGTTTCTTTTGAATCTGTAAATCACTTCAAATTGCCCTCGTGAAATGAATGGTGCTCTATAAATAAACTTGCCTTACTCTTATGTCCAAGAACTCCCACCCTTCCTTCACCGTAGCCCCCTACCCCCCAACACACACCGACACAATCAAAGCCAGAGCACCCCCCCCACAACACATTCACCTCCTTTACATTTCATTTGGACCCTTTTCCTTTTCTCTTTTCCACACTCGTGCCACACCCCCTCCCCCCACCACCAATACCCACCCCTCTCTCTCTCTCCAAACCTCACCCCCCAACCCTTCCCCACTCAATATCCTTCCTTCTCCCTCCTTCCCTGACATCAATATTTCATAAACTTACAGTGACAAATTTATTTTAATGCGCCTTCCGCGTCGACGGCGAGATTGATTGGCCGATCAGGGCGGTGGCACGCTGGTGTGAGGCGAGTGGTAGAGCGCAGCTTTACCGCATACATTAGTCAAAGATGGACTGCTGGAGGGAGGGGGAGAGAGAGAGAGAGAGAGAGAGAGAGAGTGAAAGGGCCAGTCGCCAAACCGGGGGAGTAGATTTATCATAGTTATGGCTTTCCTAGGCATCCATTTTCCTCAAGGCCGTTGACAGGTAGTATCTGCACAAGCCCAGTATTGATTGACTGCCTGGTTTGGACGCTCAGACGGGGCCTGGTTAGGGCCACGGCGTGACTCTGTGATCTCACCCAGGCCTTACTGATACCATGCTCATTTAATTGTTGCTTAATGCTAGTGGGGACTCTCTGAACGGGCTAACGGCTCTTTCGTGGCGTCTGTTCGCTCCGCCACTAGCACCAGCGTATTCCCTGCCCTCGCAACCCCACGCTTGGGAGTGTGTTTTCTTCATGTTCACTATCCACACTGTCATCTTACATAACGTCGACAAGGAGCTGTAGCCATGAGTGATATTTAGGAAATATATCAGCGAGAGCAAATCTCCTCAGCGTGTTCTAGCCATGGCCTGGTGCTTAGGGAACTGGGCCCTAACCCCTAACTGCTCCCAGGGGCGCTGTGGCTAAGACTGCACACTGCTCTGGGTGTGTGCTCACTGCCCCCTAGTGTTCACTAGTGTGTGTAAATGTGTGTTTCACTGCACGGATTGGATTAAATGGTGAGAAGAGATTCCTCTGTGTAAAAGCATAGTGGCCAATAAAGTGATTGTAGGAGTCTGTGAGGAGTGTGGTGTGTTCTCTCTGTGTCTGCGTGGGTTTCCTCCGGGTGACTGTCTGTGAGGAGTGTGGTGTGTTCTCCCTGTGTCTGAGTGGGTTTCCTCCGGGTGACTGTCTGTGAGGAGTGTGGTGTGTTCTCTCTGTGTCTGCGTGGGTTTCCTCCGGGTGACTGTCTGTGAGGAGTGTGGTGTGTTCTCCCTGTGTCTGAGTGGGTTTCCTCCGGGTGACTGTCTGTGAGGAGTGTGGTGTGTTCTCTCTGTGTCTGAGTGGGTTTCCTCCGGGTGACTGTCTGTGAGGAGTGTGGTGTGTTCTCCCTGTGTCTGCGTGGGTTTCCTCCGGGTGACTGTCTGTGAGGAGTGTGGTGTGTTCTCCCTGTGTCTGAGTGGGTTTCCTCCGGGTGACTGTCTGTGAGGAGTGTGGTGTGTTCTCTCTGTGTCTGCGTGGGTTTCCTTGCGGTGCTCCGGTTTCCTCCCACACTCCAAAAACACACATTGGTAGGTGGATTGGAGATTCAAAAGTGTCCGCAGGTGTGAGTGAATGTGTGAGTGTGTGTCACCCTGTGAAGGGTGTGTTCCCACTTTGTGCCCAGTGATTCCAGGTAGACTCCTGACCCACCGCCACCCTGAACTGGATAAGGGCTACAGACAGTGAATGAATAAAGGAACATGTTAGAATGCGTTAGAGCCATTTTTATTTTTCCTGTGTGTGTCAGTGATCTGTAGCTAGATTCTGTGACTCTCAGAATCCAGAGGCTCAAGAGTCCCTCAATCAGAGACCCCCCTTACAGCCAAGCAGGAACATTGCAGTTAGCGGTTAGTGGCTAATGTACCCACTTCTCTTCTTTGAGGATGTTTCTTCTGCCAATGTTCTCTCTGCTGCTGTAAACACATGCTCCAAAACATCAAGAGGCCAATAGCAAGAGGCAGAAAGATTTACACACACACACACACACACACAGAAAGAGAGAAAGAGAGAGAGAGAGAGAGAGAGAGAGAGAGAGAGAGAGAGAAGCATATTTTTGGTTGGTCCTTTTAACACTAGCCAGCAAAACAAATCAGGAACAAACCCAAGCAGAAAGACTGTGGACATGCCACCCGTAATTAGTCACCAGCAAAGAGCAGGGAGTGGATCAGCTTTCTTCTCGTTAGACAGACTGTGGAGGCACAGTCACGAGGGGCTTCAGGGATAAACAGAGGAGGAGGAGGGTGGGGTGGGGCCTGTTCATCATGTGGCGCGTGCCACTAAAAGCAGAGAAAACCGTGTTGACAGCTTTTCCACCAAAAGCACAGATGAGTATCGGAAAAGTGACTCTACATCTATGAGGTGGACACAGGGTTTAAAAACTCCAGCAGCACTGCTGTGTCTGATCCACTCTACACCAGCACAACACACACTAACACACCACCACCACGTCAGTGTCACTGTGGCATTTGAAGCATTGAAGAAGAGGGTGAAATGGGGGATAAAGCATGCGGAGCCACAGAAGGTGTATGAGTGTGTCTTTGCCCGGTGTCTGTGGAGGGACAGTTGAGAGGGACGGCGGATCTGAGACAGCACGCCTGTGTTCGGACGCTAAATGAAAGCCTTGTGTGTTCTCTGTGGTGGAATTTCCCACTGAGGTGTTGCTCCTCTCTGGAGACTCCAAGCTCCTCGGTGCTTTTCCACAGTGATTCAGCTCAGCAGCAATAACCCACACACTCACCTTGAGCTCCCACACACTCTGAGGCCTCACCAACAACACACCAGCAGAGCTCCTCATGCCCCTCTGAACCTCAGCCTTCGGGGTTCACCTTTAGAGGAAAACCAAGGTTTATAAATGGTTTACAAGGTTTATAAATGGTTGAGAAGGTTTATAAATGATTTACAAATTTATAAATGGTTGACAAAGTTTATAAATGGTTGACAAGGTTTATAAATCGTTGACAAGGTTTATAAATGGTTGACAGGTTTTATAAATGGTTGACAAGGTTTATAAATAGTTTACAAGGTTTATAAATGTTTGACAGGTTTTATAAATGGTTGACAAGGTTTATAAATGATTTACAAATTTATAAATGGTTGACAAAGTTTATAAATGGTTGACAAGGTTTATAAATCGTTGACAAGGTTTATAAATGGTTGACAGGTTTTATAAATGGTTGACAAGGTTTATAAATAGTTTACAAGGTTTATAAATGTTTGACAGGTTTTATAAATGGTTGACACGGTTTATAAATGATTTACAAAGTTTATAAATGGTTTACAAAGTTTATAAATGGTTTACAAGGTTTATAAATGGTTGACAGGTTTTATAAATGGTTGACAAGGTTTATAAATGGTTGACAGGTTTTATAAATGGTTGACAGGTTTTATAAATGGTTGACAAGGTTTATAAATGGTTGACAGGGTTTATAAATGGTTGACAGGGTTTATAAATGGTTGAAAAGGTTTATAAATGGTTTACAAGGTTTATAAATGGTTGACAGGTTTTATAAATGGTTGACAAGGTTTATAAATGATTTACAAAGTTTATAAATGGTTTACAAGGTTTATAAATGGTTGACAGGTTTTATAAATGGTTTACAAGGTTTATAAATGGTTGACAGGTTTTATAAATGGTTGACAGGTTTTATAAATGGTTGACAAGGTTTATAAATGGTTTACAAGGTTTATAAATGATTTACAAATTTATAAATGGTTGACAAAATTTATAAATGGTTGACAAGGTTTATAAATGGTTGACAGGTTTTATAAATGGTTGACAAGGTTTATAAACGATTTACAAAGTTTATAAATGGTTTACAAGGTTTAAAAATGGTTGACAGGTTTTATAAATGGTTGACAAGGTTTATAAATGGTTGACAGGTTTTATAAATGGTTGACAGGTTTTATAAATGGTTGACAAGGTTTATAAATGGTTGACAGGGTTTATAAATGGTTGACAGGGTTTATAAATGGTTGACAAGGTTTATAAATGGTTTACAAGGTTTATAAATGGTTGGCAGGTTTTATAAATGGTTTACAAGGTTTATAAATGGTTGACAGGTTTTATAAATGGTTTACAAGGTTTATAAATGGTTGACAGGTTTTATAAATGGTTGACAAGATTTTTAAATGGTTGACAGGGTTTATAAATGGTTGACAGGGTTTATATATGGTTTACAAGGTTTATAAATGGTTGACAGGTTTTATAAATGTTGACAAGGTTTATAAATGGTTTACAAGGTTTATAAATGGTTGACAGGTTTTATAAATGGTTGACAAGGTTTATAAATGGTTGACAGGGTTTATAAATGGTTGACAGGTTTTATAAATGGTTGACAAGGTTTATAAATGGTTTACAAGGTTTATAAATGGTTGACAGGTTTTATAAATGGTTGACAAGGTTTATAAATGGCTGACAGGGTTTATAAATGGTTGACAAGGTTTATAAATGATTTACAAGGTTTATAAATGATTTACAAGGTTTATAAATGGTTTACAAGGTTTATAAATGGTTTACAAGGTTTATAAATGGTTGACAGGTTTATAAATAGTTGACAGGGTTTATAAATGGTTGACAGGTTTTATAAATGGTTGACAAGGTTTATAAATGGTTTACAAGGTTTATAAATGGTTGACAGGTTTTATAAATGGTTGACAAGGTTTATAAATGGTTGACAGGTTTTATAAATGGTTGACAAGGTTTATAAATGATTTACAAGGTTTATAAATGGTTGACAGGTTTTATAAATGGTTGACAAGGTTTATAAATGATTTACAAGGTTTATAAATGATTTATAAAGTTTATAAATGGTTTACAAGGTTTATAAATGGTTGACAGGTTTATAAATAGTTGACAGGGTTTATAAATGGTTGACAGGTTTTATAAATGGTTGACAAGGTTTATAAATGGTTTACAAGGTTTATAAATGGTTGACAGGTTTTATAAATGGTTGACAAGGTTTATAAATGGTTGACAGGTTTTATAAATGGTTGACAAGGTTTATAAATGATTTACAAGGTTTATAAATGGTTGACAGGTTTTATAAATGGTTGACAAGGTTTATAAATGATTTACAAGGTTTATAAATGATTTATAAAGTTTATAAATGGTTTACAAGGTTTATAAATGGTTTATCTGTTTATTAATTGTTATAGATTAGGTTATAAAAATATAAAATGTCATTATTACTCTGTTATTACACAGATACAAAGTGTAACAGTGACCTGGTATTTGCCAAATAGTGAACCCACATCCATCTACAGTTAAACATCAGATCTCGCCAAATACTGACTCCACTTTGTCGTCTTCGTCAGTCGACGTTAACCCTCTTAGCTCCAGCACATGTTTGTTAATACGTTTAACCATTTACTCACCAGGTTTGTCTGTTTAGACACTGGTGATAATGTGGTGTGGACCATAACCTGTGAAAACACTAAATAGATAGAGATTTTAAACCATTTATAAGCCCTTAAAAGTGTAGTCTTTTTTTAAAGTGGTGCCACCTTCAGGAGCTCATCTCGAACAGGTGATTACAGTATGTTCTGTCACAGTGGGTGTGTCCCAAATCCTAGTGAGCTGCCTAAGTAGACACTGACTGCATAAACAGCTGTTTAAGTAGACGGCGCTCTAACGGTGGTCTGTCCTCATGAGGCAGATCATTGAGGAGCTGTAGTTAGAGAGCGATTGTGTCACAGCTTGTTTCTGGCCACTGCACGCAACCGGTGTTTATTTTTACCTCAGCAGCTAGCGTCGCCTCAGCGTTACGTTGCGGTGGATTCTAATCTTCCTGTTTTTATCACGATTTGAATTATTTTTGCTCGGGGAGAAGAGCGAAATGGACGGGAGTTGTTCTGGCGTTGCATCCTGGGCTTGCCTTCGCGGCTGAGGAAGGGTTCGAGGCCAAATGAAGATATCTTAGTAGACAGCGTAATGAGGCGTCTAAGATTTGGGACGGTCTATGTGTCGGGAGCACACACACTTTGACGTACAATGCTTTTAGTGCAGATTGTCCCTTTGCTTCAGAACAAACAGAAAACTGCACTAGTTGTACACCCTGATGTGTCCAGTTCCACCTTAAACAGTGAAGCAATTTCATTCTAGCACCTGAGGCTATTGAGACATTTAAGGTGGAACTACGAACCCAGCTTCATATCACAGAGAGTGAGGAGCGTGTGATGATAATAAATGATTGTGGAACGATTTTAACGGCATGACGCCCTAAATTTAACTACATTTAAGGCCAGAAGATCTGATATCACTGCAGACTGGCGGTTGCTGAGGGGCAGCTCTTTAGTGTTCTTGTGATGTATCGGGTTTTTGTAGAGTTCCCTCGTTCTGTAGGGGAAGATTTTAAACACTACACTCTGTAACTCAGCTCCAAGGGGCAAGTGGACACTTGAAAATAAGGGGTAGGGGTCAAAATAAGAAATTGGCCTCACCCCAAAATACTAAATCCTTAGGATAAGCCTAAACTTTTGTTTAAATTTAATCCTAAAAATGAATGTTTACCCCAGACCCAAACTTAAACCTAACCCTAAACCTGTCAACTATCATAACATAGAGATGTCCAGAACATCTGTGCTGCTCCTTTGAGTCGGACATGCACACATTACTTGGAGATATTCTTCATCCATAAAAACACTAATGATCCCAAACTCATCCCAGAAGAACTCCAGAGTACACACTTCCACTGCTCCACAGCCCCGTGTTTAACGGTGACCCGAGGCCCGTGTGCGGTTGGACGATGCTCCTCTGCTGAGATTAAACACGCTGTGTGAAGATCTGGAAACTATTGGACAGATGTGTTTCTGAGAGCGAGGAACGTTCTGAGCATTCAGCCGCAAACTTTCCTTCCCACTTCTTCTTCTTCTTCTTCCTGCACTTCCTTTTCCTCTTCTTCTGCCCCTAGTGGTCTCTGGAAGTAAAGACGCCTCCTCTCGCTTCACTCATCTTTTCCCCTCTCCATTTCTTTTGCACTTGTTTATTTTTTTATTTATGTATTTCCTCGCTGTAATCGTTTCTGTTGTTCCCGAGCTGGCAGGAGAATGACAGAATGTACTTGACTCCTCCTTAAATCACCCTCTGACAGAGAGAGAGGGAGAGATAGAGAGAGAGAGAGAGAAATAGATAGAGAGAGAGCTATAAACAGATGAGAATGGGGGATGAAAAGAAGGAGTGTGTGTGTGTGTGTGGGGGGGTTACTACGTATTAGGAATGAACCTATCAATCCCGGCTCCTATTACCCAGCTCGGGCGCGTCCCAATCCGAAGACGCCTAGTTAGCGCTTGTCCCAAATTAATAAAACGGCGCAGGCTGCCAGAGACGTCGCCGGTTATTGATTAAAGCATGTCACAAGAGATAGAAGTCTGAGCCCTTAAAAGTACAAATTATGTGTGTGTGTGGGGGTGTGTGTGGGTGTATGTGGGTGTACTGAGTGTGTGTGCATGTGTCTGGAGTGTGTGTGGCTTGGGGCCCTCAGAGAAAAGTGTTTTAAATTCCCAGTGTTTGCCAGTAGGGGGCACACTCAGTGACAAAAGAGCTGGAATCTATGATATGGGTCTATGTAACAGTGTGACCTTTGACCTTTGAAATAATCACCCAACACCAGCACCTGACCTCGCTAAAGTGCATGAGCAATCAAATCATTACAAAAATGTTCCAGCATTTACTGTGAAGGGTATGATGTCCAGCTGAGCCAATCAGACACAAGCTCCAAATTCGGGAACCACCCACTGTGTCCACATGGGTTTCCTCCAGGTGACTGTCTGTGAGGAGTGTGGTGTGTTCTCCCTGTGCCTGCGTGGGTTTCCTCCGGGTGACTGTCTGTGAGGAGTGTGGTGTGTTCTCTCTGTGTCTGCGTGGGTTTCCTCCGGGTGACTGTCTGTGAGGAGTGTGGTGTGTTCTCCCTGTGTCTGCGTGTGTTTCCTCTGGGTGACTGTCTGTGAGGAGTGTGGTGTGTTCTCTCTGTGTCTGCGTGGGTTTCCTTCGGGTGACTGTTTGTGAGGAGTGTGGTGTGTTCTCCCTGTGTCTGCGTGGGTTTCCTCCGGGTGACTGTCTGTGAGGAGTGTGGTGTGTTCTCTCTGTGTCTGCATGGGTTTCTTCCAGGTGACTCTCTGTGAGGAGTGTGGTGTGTTCTCTCTGTGTCTGCGTGGGTTTCCTCCGGGTGACTGTCTGTGAGGAGTGAGGTGTGTTCTCTCTGTGTCTGTGTGGGTTTCCTCCGGGTGACTGTTTGTGAGGAGTGTGGTGTGTTCTCCCTGTGTCTGCGTGGGTTTCCTCTGGGTGACTGTCTGTGAGGAGTGAGGTGTGTTCTCTCTGTGTCTGCGTGGGTTTCCTCCGGGTGACTGTCTGTGAGGAGTGTGGTGTGTTCTCTCTGTGTCTGCGTGGGTTTCCTCCGGGTGACTGTCTGTGAGGAGTGAGGTGTGTTCTCTCTGTGTCTGCGTGGGTTTCCTCCGGGTGACTGTCTGTGAGGAGTGTGGTGTGTTCTCTCTGTGTCTGCGTGGGTTTCCTCGGGTGACTGTCTGTGAGGATTGTGGTGTGTTCTCTCTGAGTCTGCATGGGTTTCCTCCGGGTGACTGTCTGTGAGGATTGTGGTGTGTTCTCTCTGAGTCTGCATGGGTTTCCTCTGGGTTCTTCGGTGTCCTCCTACGCTCGAAAAACATACGTTAGTAGGTGGATTGGAGACTCAAACTTGTCTGTAGGTGTGAGTGTGTGAGTGTGTGTTGACCTGTGAAGGACTGGCGCCCCCTCCAGTGTGTATTCCTGTCTTGCGCCCAGTGATTCTGGGTGGACTCTGGACCCACCACCACCCTGAACTGGATAAGGGTTACAGACAATGAATGAATGAATTTGGAAAGATTTTGGGGTGGACCCAACTTCAGAGAGAGACAGAGAGAAAGAAAGTGTGTGTAAGAGAGAGAGAGAGAGAGAGAGAGAGAGAGAGAGAGAGAGAGAGAGATAAGCACAAGCAGAAATATGACTTTCGTCTCTTTGAGGCGGTGGGGGGTGAGGGACCATTCGCCATAATTTACAGCACAAAATACACACACAGACACAGACACACACACAAACATATACCATAATGCAGACACATTCAGTCTGGGAACCCCAGGCCACCACACACACATACAGACACACACACATACATCTCATCCTCACCTGACAGGTCATTAATCTCTTGATGTGAACGAAAGAAGGAGAAGAATAAGGAGGAGGAATAGAGACGGAGCTCTTTGTATTTTACAGACGTCTGGGAGACACTCTGTTTTTGAGTTTATATGAATATTTAAAGTCCTTTATTGTTGTTGTTGTTATTGTTGTTGTCTCCATTCGGCCAATAGAGAGAGAGAGAGAGAGAGAGAGAGGAAACAGACCAAAGGAAAACAGGTTTTGTCTCTCCCTCGTTATCTCCAGCAGATCTCAGTTCATATTAGTTCTTTGTTACTGAAACACTCTTAAGGAGACACATGATAAACTCACTGGTGTTGTCCATGTTCACATTAAAGTGTGGATCTGGGGCCCACCAACCCACACATTGTCAAACAAGACACACCCAGCCTCCCTTGTGCTGCCTCAGAAAACGTGATAAAACGAGTCGTTCTGATCCTGCTCCGCTTCTGACGTCAAGTGCAGAGACTTTAGAATGGCCCCGCCCCCTCGTCTGAGTCTGTCCAATCACAGCACTGGACCCGTGTTTATGTGAGGGCACAAAGACGAGGTTAAACTCAGCAAAACAGACACAACGAGCGCGAAGAAATAAGAGCACTGAGTAAAAACGGAGAAGAAAGAGAACAGAGTGAAAACGGCTAAAAACCAGAGCTTCTGCTCCTCGCTCCTCACTGCTGTGCGCTCGGGGTCGGGGTGAACAGCGAGCGGCTCATTATCATTTAAAGGAACAGGTGCTGAAAGCGGGCGTTCTGAACAGGGCTGTTTACACAGGGGGAGAACACTGCTGTGGGGTTTGATCCTTGTGGTGTTTTGACCAAAGCAGGTCACAGATGTTTAATTAAGACCCAGAAGTGTGTTCCACTGTGGAGAAGAGGGTGAATAGCATGTTCCCTTTAGTGATCTGTGATGAAAGACATGAAAACAGAAGGAGAAAAAAAATGTGTAAAAAGAGGAGGAGGAGAAAAAGCAGCTGTGGGAGAGAAGAATTTATGAAACAACAAAATTAAAAATAACTAGAAAAAGAAAAGCAAAGAGGAAGAGAGTGAGGAGATGAAAGAATAAGGGAAAACTATAAGTGAACTATGTGTGTGTGTGTGTGTGTGTGAGAGAGAGAGAGAGAGAGAGAGAGAGAGAGAGAGAGAGAATGAGAGAGATGGTTAATGCTCTGTGCTCTCAGCCTTATGTTGTATGATGTCTCTAATTAGTGGATTAATTAGATACAAAATCTACTGTGTCACATCCACACACACACACACACACACACACACACACACACATACAAGGTGTTTTCTCTCCCTAATTGAAAGCTGTAGATCATGTATATGACACTGATGATATGATGTTAGACAATGTTTTTTTTTATAAAGTGCTGATTAATAAGAAACCTGGGCCTTCATGATCTTTTATTTGGAACTGAAAGGGTTAAAACCCTGACACTAAGGCCGTCTAGATCTAAATCTGATTAAAGGTACAGTGTTAAGCCGAGGGTTTGGGTCCTGGACTCTCAAACGTACAGTGTGAGTAAAATGGATTATCACAAACACCTAGCAACCACCTGGAAAACACTGGGAATAGCTTTTGATTATAGCAGCTTAGCAACATATTACCATCCAACTGGAATAAGAGACAGCCTAGCAATACCTAGCACAAGGTGTACATAATCATCAGCTTAGCAACACATTAGCAACCAACTGTGTTACCGCAGAAACAGCCAAGCAACTCTTTACCAACCTCCTGGGATACCGCTGCACGTCTAGGTTTTCTTTTGCACCCACCTGATGCCTTGCAAACGCAAAGCAGCACCTTAGCAACAGCATTGGATACCATGCAACAGCCTATCAAACATTAGCAACCACATGGGATACCGAAGCAACAGCCAACATATTAGCAACCACCTGAAACACCACCCCATCAGCCAGGACCCCCTCAAACACCCACCACAGAGGGTCTGTTCCAATTCTTAAACACCTTATATACTCTGCCTACTGAGGCACCTTAATCCAGCCAAATTTTAAGGCGGCATCGAACCGTTCCTCAGCTGCGAAGGCAATCCCATGATGCATCAGCAGCAACTCCCATCTATTTCACTGTTCTCCAAGAATAATGTCGTTAAGATTGGGGTAATAACGTGACGAACCGAAACAACCATGGGAACAAGCCGGCTCAATACGCTGGAGGAGAATGGCAAGTGCCTAGATCTGTCACATCAGCTGACTAGCACTGTGTGTGTGTGTGTGTGATTGGGTGAGTTTAATTTGGAATGAAAATATATTTGAATGGTTAATTAAAGATGTTATAACAATATGATTACTCTTGTAATTATGTAATTACACATGAACAGTGCTGGAAAAGTGATAATACCAGGTTTACGCACCTAATGGTTGAAGTTTAGGGTTTGGCGGCACTGTGTGTGTGTGTGTGTGTGTGTGTGTGTGTGTGTGCTCATGCTCACTGGTGCATGCATGTTTGTGTGTTTATTTGATGCAGTGTGTCATCTGGCAGCGCGGCCGAACAGCCCCCTAGTGTGAGATGAGCGCAAATGTGAGGTGTGTATATATGTGTGTGAGTGTGTATGTGTGTGTGTGTGTGTGTGTGTGTTGGAGCTGAATCAGCAGGAAGCAGCTCTAATCACCGCCGCTCATCTGTTAATGAACTTAATGAAGAATGTGACAAAAGCTGAAAGGCGCTGATAGAGGAGAAGTTCCAGCACACTGAGTAGAACTTCTTTTCTCTCTTTCTCTTCTCTCCGTCTCTCTCCTTCTACCTCTGCTCCCCTGCATCCCTCCATCCCCTCGTCCGTCTCCTCTCCTCTCCCTCGTTCTGGCTCCTGTTCGCTGGTCCGTGGCTGAGAATACAAGGCTCCTGAGTGAAATCGCAACCTGAAAACCACCAGTAAACAGAGCGTTACGGTTTGAACTGGTCTCTATACGACTCTGTTAAAAAAAGACAAGGGGACAAAAGTCAAACAAACAGAAGACATTTGTCCAGTGTGTGTTTAATAAACATGTGTTTCCTTTAAGGATTGTTATGTTTTGAACATTTACAAAATAAAAATTAACACAGAACAACAGTAGAAACATTGCAGTGAGTATTTGATGGCATTCAGCCTGAAGAGCATCAGTGAGATCTGGTGCTGATGTTGGATTAGTTCTGGATCGCAAACACCACTCTAACTCATCCCAGAGGAATGGGGTGGAGCTCCACTTCTCCAGAGAACACCGGACTCCTGATGCTGGGGGCTATACACCCCTCTAGCCCAGGCTTGGCATTGAGCATGGTGACTTTAGGCTCATGTGCGGTTGCTTTAGAGCAGAAACGATTCCACAACTTACCATTCCAACGCAGCTACAACAGCTCTGAGTCTGAACAGTGGTGTGGAGCACTGTGGGAAAAATGGCGTGGGTAAAAGTGAGTGTCCTGTTTAGGTTGTCGACGGTTGGGGGCGTGGCTTGCTTTCACAATGTTGACAGGGGGTTTACACACCTCATGTGCTTCAGAAACACAAAGCTGTAGCAACGACTCGTGTGTCTCGCCCTCCCTTCGCCCCCTGACTCGCAGAAATGTGAATGGAACAGCCGAAAATACGTGAACTGATTGGTTGGACCTTGGTCCTGAGGCCACGCCCCTGAGTCAGAAACGTCAGAATATTTACAAATAAAGAAATGGAAAAACCATCTTTTTACCGACTTTACCTCTCAGCATCTAAAAATTCTCAATGAGATGTAGTCTGCCGACTGCTCCGAGGATGTGTGCACACTGCCCCCTAGTGTGTGTTTGTGTTTAAATGTGTGTTTCACTGCACGGATTGGGTTAAATGTGGAGAACAGATTGCTGTGTGTGCAAGTGCAGTGGCTAATAAAGTGATTCTATTTTATATTGGGGTATTTCACGCACAGTTGTAGGAGCTGGATGGTGGATTCATGTTGGGACTGGACGCTGCAGACACAGCCAAAAACAAACAAACAAAAAAAGTAATTTTTAAGCAAATTATTCAGTAAAAATTTAATCGACCTCCTGTTGTCACCATTTTATTTTTAAGAAAGAAAATTATTATTATTTTTTGGCTTATTACAACTGCCTATGTTTGTGTGTGTGTGTGTGTGTGTGTGTAGATTGGGGTGGCTTCTATGTAACGGCTGAGAAACGCTGCTGTAGAGCGTCCCATTGCCTTTCATACTGTTCTATGGGTTTTATAAAGACTGTGTGGGCAGAGTTAACAGTAAAGAGATAAGAATAAAAAGAATAATACTGTTATTAATTATTAATAATTAATTGGAAGGGTCTAACTGAACCAAACCATGGCACAAAGTGAAGGAACGAAACCCTGTGAATCGCCTGAAACAAAGCAAACACGGCTAAATAAAAACAATGCAAATGATGTGTCGCTCTTTTCCAATCATCCCATTAACCGCATTAGCATCGCAACACCCTCCGACGCGGCACAGCCCGCTTACACCTCGACGTGGGATTTCCCATGATCCTCCGCCACACCTCCACTTAGCACCTGACAGACCTGGTTAGGCTAATGAGGAGTGAGAGGAAGACTTTCGCACCTTTCCGCTGTTTAATCAACGGTGTCAAGCGCCGAGCCTCTCCCTCCATTTCGCTCCATTAGAGACGACAAGGTTTTGATTAGCTCCTTCATCTCTGCAGATTGAGATATTAGCGTGCTGGAGGGATACAAACGAGCAGCTACTTCGCTAATCCGTCTGAAGCCGGAGTTTTTTTGGAAATGGCAGGTACGCACACGCGGCTGATATCGGCTGTTAGTGCCACTTAACGGCGCTTTCCATTGCTAACAGCTCAGCTTCTGACTGGAATGATCAGTCACTGCTGGGGAGTTAAACTCATACAGCTGTGGGGATTAGTGAAGATCAGTGACAGTGGTGGTTAATGAAAACTATGACGAATATTAATTGATGACCTATTTTTCACAAAAGTAGATGAGAAATATGAGAATTTCTTCATTGACAAATAAAAACTAAACAACGATGTGAAAGGCTTAAACAATATCTATTTCTGATTTAAAAACAGAAAATTGCAAGAAAATATAAACTGTTTACTGTTGCCAGGGCAACGAGAGCGGCTCAGAGAAAGTGAACGAGAGTCGACTCCCAAGAATCGATTCTTTTGGCGTCTGGAAGTCGCTTGTGTGTAGAGTTGTTCGATGATTCATGAAGTTGAATCATTGGGAGTCGACTCAGTCTCGGTTTTCAAGCCCCTTCTTTGAACTGAAAATGAGTGAATGTTGAATAAATGTAAAATGTATTTAATATAAAACGTGACCTTTTTCATTCCATAATTTTAGATGTAGCAACTTTTAAGCTATTGTTCATGAAAATTAATAAAATATAAAATAATACCTTGAAAATAATAAAATCTTTAGAAATACATTCATTATCTGTGACCCTTATCCAGTTCAGGGTCGCAGTGGGTCCAGAGCCTACCTGGAATCATTGGGTGTAAAGCGGGAACACACCCTGGAGGGGGCGCCTGTCCTTCACAGGGCGACACACACTCACACATTCACTCACACATGAATTTTTGGAAATGGCACCCTTGTGTAGGCGAGGACGGCATGACTGTAAACTCTTCAAAATAAAGGTGCTACAGGGGGCTCTTTGAGCGACGCCACTGAAGCAGCATTTAAGATTCCATAAACGACTGTTTTACTAACAACTTATAAAAGGTAAAGCACTCTACTCCACACTGACCACCAACTGGCCTCCTGCTTTCTCCATGACTGCTCCCTGCTGCCTGAGGGAACCTGTTTCACCACCACAGTCACGGCTGGGGTCTGCTGACAGAGGAAGCCCTTTTTGGATTTGGAATAAATAAAAAGAATAAATAAGATGATGCGAGTATAATTCACATCAAACAAACAAACAAACAACTACAGCCTCTACCCTTACCCCAGCAAAGCAGAGCTACAGGGAGGCCTTTCTGATAAAGTGGCCAATGTGGGAATATATATTTAACCTGGTCTTTCAAAGCCAGATTTAGCTTCCACAAGTCCTGGCCTCTCCTCCACCTCTTTCCCACGGTCGCGGTTATGTAACCGTCATTAACCTGTGTGTCCAGCGGCGGTCAGTGGTCAGAAATCCGTTATGAGGCTGGACGCGGGAAGTACACGCTGCAGCTTCCTTCACTTCTTTTCACCTTTCCTCCAACCACCGTGTCTCTTTCTTTGCTAATTCGCCACCAAGGCTACTGTGGACGCACACACAGGATCCACCTGTCCAGTGGCCTGGCCTGCCCTGACTTCCTGTCCTAACGGCAGTCCGCTCTGCTTTCTGACACACTTCAGTGACCTGTCACAGAGGAGTCAAAGGTCGGGAGTCATCGTGGACACAGCGCACGGATGGAGGGAGAGTCCGTGGTCATTTCTGGAAAGAGGTCAGCAGCGGCAAGGCAATTTAGATACGAACGGCGTCCGTCGTCTTCCGAGAGCCCGTGGAAGGAGAAGGAGCTGGACGCGGTGCTCCACTTATTCAGCGGTGAATAATTACAGGTCACTTCCGTTAACGGAAACGCCGCAGTTGCTTTTGGACGCTGCTTTGGGCACGTGATTGTATCATTCACAGAGAACGAGACAAAGGGACGGTCAAGGTCAGAGGTGCCGCGATAAACAGCTGCTGAGTCCTTCACTTCAGATCTGGGATCTGTGGGTTCTCTCAGAGATTCCCCCACACACAGATATTACAGTAAAAATTCATAAATAAATACAATAAATAAAATAATAATAATGTTACACTTATAAAGTACCTTTAACGCACCGAAAGTTGTGTTACAATATCATGGAGAAACAAAAACACACGTAGGTGTGAGTGTGTGTTGCCCTGTGAATGACTGGCGCCCCCTCCAGGGTGTGTTCCTGCCTTGCACCCAGTGATGGACCCACCACCTCCCTGAACTGGATAAGGGTTACAGACAATGAATGAATAAAATCTCTTTATTAATAGTTATAAATTATGTTATTAATACATTAATAGTCATTAATTATCAGTTATAACACATTCAGAAAAAGGGGTGACGATAACCTGTTGTTTGCCAAATAGTGAACCCACATCCATCAACAGCTAAACCTCAGGTCTTGCCAAATACTGACCTCACTGCGTCTCCTCCGTCAGTCGACGTTAACGCCGTCAGCTCCAGCACAGATCTGTCGATGAGTTTCACTATTGAATTAACCACCAACTGAGTGTCTTTCTATACATCAGTGATAATGTGCTGTTGATGTTGTTTCATTTAGTTCTGATCTGGGGTCAGGTGACTCAAAATATGACCACAGAGAACAAACACACACACACACACTGACTCAGCATACTTCACTGGACATGCTGGTCATATCTCAGCCTGTTCCGTCTCTCTCCTCTTATCATGTCCCTGCTTCTCTAAATCATCCCTGAACATCCTGGTCTCTTCAGGCCGATGCCTATCAAACTGCGGGTGGAAACTAAAGCAGCTGTGGGAAACACGAGGGTCATCTCTCCAAGTCCTGACCAGGGTCAGTGGGGCCACCTTCACACAATGCCTCTGTGGGTGGGCGTACACACTCTGGACATAAATTACCCCAGAAGGGCACTACTTTACTGGAGAAGTTTGGAGTCAAGCTACAACTACGTCAAGGTCCACTGCTCGGGTCAACAGTTTTGGGCACTGGGCACGGACGCCTTAGGCTCATGTGCAGCTGCTTCAGAGTGTCCCATGTTCTAGAGCAGTGTGTTTCAACTTTATTCCGATCACAGTACGCAGTTATATTTTAAAAGATTATTTCTTGTAATTAACTTGAGGAAAGCTTAGCTTAGCTTTTCTTGAAGCCCATAAAATGTGTGTCCCCCGATCGACACAGTGAACGTAAGCCACGCCCCCCACCGCCGACAAACCACACCGGACCCGTTTTTACCTGCGCTCCTGTCGTAAACACACACACACACACACACACACAAAACCCGCACAAACACGCACACGCACACACACAAACACACAAACACACACACACAAACACACACACAAAACCCGCACAAACACGCACACACACACAAACACACACACACACACAAACAAACACACACACACACCTGTGAAAATATTCAGCCCCAGCTCCAGTTTAATTCCGGGCCGCGTCACTGCTCTGATGTTTTCATGATCAGGTTTTTTTTTTAACTACGTTTTTTTTATTTTTACGTCGCAATGACAGAAGATTGAGAAAACTGTTAGAGAAATTAATAAAACTGTGTGTGCGCTAATGAACGTGTTTACATGTCTTTAATAACTATGTAATTAAGCATTAATAACAACATAACTACAGTGTAACTACTAGTTTCAGATTGTTTACTGTAGTACAGCTTTTGTAAATGCACATATGTAAGTTTTTACCCAAGTGATTACATGGATGTATCCTGTTTGTAATAACAATGTAATTAAACGTAATTAAATGAGTATCTGTAAAGGATCTATCAGCAGTAGATACACAGTTGTTAATGTGTAGCCACAGAGTTATTTATATGAAGTGGGACTGTGTTTGTGTGTGTGTGTGTGAGTGTGTGTTTCATGGGTGAATGAAAGAGCTGACAGTTGAAATTCCTGCAGTGCTAAAGGACATCAATAGCGGACAGTGACAGAGCTGTGTGTCTCACCTCCTCGCCGAATCTCACGCATGTACTGACCACAGTGTGTGTGTGTGTGTGTACAGTAAATGCTTCTTCATGTATCACGAGTGTGTGTGTGTGTGTGTGTGTGTGTGTGTGTGTGTGTTACTGACCCCCTGCCCTGTGGAGCCATGTCCCTCTCGTCCACCCTGGCTGCTTTTAAAGGACAGCAGCAGGCTCTCCTTCCTTCCTGCTCCATTGTTGGAAGTAACGGGGGGATCCCCTCCGCTCGGATGCAAGGGACTGCAGCTCCACATCACATACGGTCTGCAGGAAGACTCTCCAACCAGGTGAAGGCCAGGCTGCTCTTCCTCCTCTTCCTCCTCCTCTGCCAGGAAACACACACACACACACACACACTGCTGCTCCATAGTATAAACAGGAGTGTAATGTTTACATTACTTCTGTAGAAACAGCTTATGCTCCATGGTGCGGGTCCCACACAGGGACATAACCATGTCCTGAAACATTAAAGCAACATTAGGTCAGTTTTTTACCTTAAAATTCCAGCTCTAAAACCACTGTGAAGCTCCCTTTAGCTGTAACAGGGAGAATAGAGCCTCTATCATTGGTACTCCGGGCTCAGCACTGCAGAAGCTGCACTATGTACTTATTGGCAGAGGGTAGAAAACCACCTCATTTTTTGTCACCGTGCTGTAAAAGTGAATTACATTCTGCAGCTCTAGGTATAGATACCAAATCTTGTCTGGTGTTGCTTTGAGCACAGAAGACTCCTGGCCACTAGGTGTCACTAGGTGACGATCCTCAACAGTTCCCCTTTCACCCTCTAGACTCTGGCAAATAGCAGCACAGCAACTGCCTTCATTTACAAGAACCGTGAAGACGAGAGGCTGCAGTGCAGAGTGATAAACGACTCCTGTTATTGATTGATATTTTGAGCATAAAAAACCTAGTACGTAATTGGCTGAACTCAAATATGATTGACATGTACCCCACCCACTGCCCACTCACTCTCAGAAGAGGTACTCTCTAAAAAATAAAGGTAATGCGTAAAGGACCGTGTTTGTTTAAGAAAGGTGCAAGTGTGAAGAAACTTTTAAGGTCAAGCTTAAGGTTCATTAAAACATACCAGGAAACAATGCTTCTTCACTTGCAACACTTAAAACACCTTAGGGTGGCGAGATGGCGCAGCAGGTAGTGTCTCTGTCAAAGCTCCAGGGACCTGGAGGTTGTGGGTTTGAGTCCCGCTCCAGGTGACTGTCTGTGAGGAGTGTGGTGTGTTCTCCCTGTGTCTGCGTGGGTTTCCTCCGGGTGACTGTCTGTGAGGAGTGTGGTGTGTTCTCCCTGTGTCTGCGTGGGTTTCCTCCGGGTGACTGTTTGTGAGGAGTGTGAAGGACTGGCGTCCCCTCCAGGGTGTGTTCCTGCCAGCACTGGGCAGTGTAGCAGTTGAACGGTGTGCTCTTGCGTGATGAAGTAGGAATGGTGTTTGTGATCCAGAACTCCTCCTACAACATCACCACACAACCTCACTGATGGAGTCGTAGCTAAATGCAGTCAAGTCTTCACAGTGTAGTATTTATAAAATAATGAAGTGGATTCACGACTGCTGCTGGACACACATGTCTCTAACTCTACATTGGCAACAGGGAGGTGTTTCCAATAAAGAGGTCAGCCCTCAGAGCTTCTTGGAAACCTCCCTCTAAGCAGGTTGGCCTCAGTAAAGAGTGAAACTCTGACCCCAGGATGTGGACATTGTGTACGTCTTGTCCTCCAGGAACCAGCAGAAGGAGAGACAGAGTGGGGGACGGAGGGGACAGTTAAAGCCTGAGTCAGTTGAACAGAGTGTAATGGCTCTGCTGTGTGCACTGGAGAAGGGGAGCGGGTTATTGTCCTCCAGCTAATGGAGCAGAACTGAGCATGCTTCTGTTCACCACCATCAGCTCCATTCCTCCCTCACACCCCCTCTCTCTCTTTCTCCCCATCTCTCGCTAAGACAAAAAAACACTGATTAGTTGCTACACGCAAATTCACTGAGAAAACAGAAAGAGGATGTAAAATATGAAGGAAAAAGCAGAAAGAGAGAGAAAAGAAGTCAGAAAAAGAAATCATTAATGCAGGTGAGAGTCAAAGAGAAAAAGACAGAGGTGTTTCTAATAAAGTGGCCAGTGTGTGGAGTATAAGGGGGGTGTTTCTAATAAAGTGTCCAGTGTGTAGAGTATAAGGGGGGTGTTTCTAATAAAGTGGCTAGTGTGTGGAGTATAAGGGGGGTGTTTCTAATAAAGTGGCCAGTGTGTAGAGTATAAGGGGGGTGTTTCTAATAAAGTGGCTAGTGTGTAGAGTATAAGGGGGGTGTTTCTAATAAAGTGGCCAGTGTGTAGAGTATAAGGGGGGTGTTTCTAATGAAGTGGCCAGTGTGTAGAGTATAAGGGGGGTGTTTCTAATAAAGTGGCCAGTGTGTAGAGTATAAGGGGGGTGTTTCTAATAAAGTGGCCAGTGTGTAGAGTATAAGGGGGGTGTTTCTAATAAAGTGGCCATTGTGTAGAGTATAAGGGGGGTGTTTCCAATAAAGTGGCCAGTGTGTAGAGTATAAGGGGGGTGTTTCTAATAAAGTGGCCAGGGTGTAGAGTATAAAGGGGGTGTTTCTAATAAATTGGCCAGTGTGTAGAGTATAAGGGGGTGTTTCTAATAAAGTGGCCAGTGTGTAGAGTATAAGGGGGGTGTTTCTAATAAAGTGGCCAATGTGTAGAATATAAGGGGGTGTTTCTAATAAAGTGGCCAGTGTGTAGAGTATAAGGGGGTGTTTCTAATAAAGTGGCCAGTGTGTAGAGTATAAAGGGGGTGTTTCTAATAAAGTGGCCAGTGTGTAGTGTATAAGGGGGGTGTTTCTAATAAAGTGGCCAGTGTGTAGAATATAAGGGGGGTGTTTCTAATAAAGTGCCCAGTGTGTAGTGTATAAGGGGAGTGTTTCAAATAAAGTGGCCAGTGTGTAGAATATAAGGGGGGTGTTTCTAATAAAGTGGCCAGTGTGTAGTGTATAAGGGGAGTGTTTCTAATAAAGTGGCCAGTGTGTAGAGTATAAGGGGGAGTGTTTCTAATAAAGTGGCCAGTGTGTAGAGTATAAGGGGAGGTGTTTCTAATAAAGTGGCCAGTGTGTAGTGTATAAGGGGGGTGTTTCTAATAAAGTGGCCAGTGTGTAGAGTATAAGGGGGGTGTTTCTAATAAAGTGGCCAGTGTGTAGAGTATAAGGGGCGTTTTTCTATTAAAGTGTCCAGTGTGCAGAGTATAAGAGGGATGTTTCTAATAAATTGGCCAGTGTGTAGAGTATAAGGGGGTGTTTCTAATAAAGTGGCCAGTGTGTAGAATATAAGGGGGTGCTTCTAATAAAGTGTCCAGTGTGTAGAGTATAAGAGGGATGTTTCTAATAAATTGGCCAGTGTGTAGAGTATAAGGGGGTGTTTCTAATAAAGTGGCCAGTGTGTAGAATATAAGGGGGTGTTTCTAATAAAGTGGCCAGTGTGTAGAGTATAAGGGGGGGTGTTTCTAATAAAGTGGCCAGTGTGTAGAGTATAAGGGGGGGTGTTTCTAATAAAGTGGCCAGTGTGTAGAGTATAAGGGGGGTGTTTCTAATAAAGTGGCCAGTGTGTAGAGTATAAGGGGGGTGTTTCTAATAAAGTGGCCAGTGTGTAGAGTATAAAGGGGGGTGTTTCTAATAAAGTGGCCAGTGTGTAGAGTATAAGGGGGGTGTTTCTAATAAAGTGGCCAGTGTGTAGAATATAAGGTGGGTGTTTCTAATAAAGTGGCCAGTGTGTAGAGTATAAGGGGGGTGTTTCTAATAAAGTGGCCATTGTGTAGAGTATAAGGGGAGTGTTTCTAATAAAGTGGCCAGTGTGTAGAGTATAAGGGGGTGTTTCTAATAAAGTGGCCAGTGTGTAGAGTATAAGGGGGGTGTTTCTAATAAAGTGGCCAATGTGTAGAGTATAAGGGGGTGTTTCTTATAAAGTGGCCAGTGTGTAGAATATAAGGGGGAGTGTTTCTAATAAAGTGGCCAGTGTGTAGAGTATACGGGGGGTGTTTCTAATAAAGTGGCCAGGGTGTAGAGTATAAGGGGGGTGTTTCTAATAAAGTGGCCAGTGTGTAGAGTATAAGGGGGGTGTTTCTAATAAAGTGGCCAGTGTGTAGTGTATAAGGGGGGTGTTTCTAATAAAGTGGCCAGTGTGTAGAGTATAAGGGAGGTGTTTCTAATAAAGTGGCCAGGGTGTAGAGTATAAGGGGGGTGTTTCTAATAAAGTGGCCAGTGTGTAGAGTATAAGGGGGGTGTTTCTAATAAAGTGGTCAGTGTGTAGAGTATAAGGGGGGTGTTTCTAATAAAGTGGCCAGGGTGTAGAGTATAAAGGGGGTGTTTCTAATAAAGTGGCCCGTGTGTAGAGTATAAGGGGGGTGTTTCTAATAAAGTGGCCAGTGTGTAGAGTATAAGGGGGGTGTTTCTAATAAAGTGGCCAGTGTGTAGAGTATAAGGGGGGTGTTTCTAATAAAGTGGCCAGGGTGTAGAGTATAAAGGGGGTGTTTCTAATAAAGTGGCCCGTGTGTAGAGTATAAGGGGGGTGTTTCTAATAAAGTGGCCAGTGTGTAGAGTATAAGGGGGGTGTTTCTAATAAAGTGGCCAGGGTGTAGAGTATAAAGGGGGTGTTTCTAATAAAGTGGCCCGTGTGTAGTGTATAAGGGGGGTGTTTCTAATAAAGTGGCCAGTGTGTAGAGTATAAGGGGGGTGTTTCTAATAAAGTGGCCAGGGTGTAGAGTATAAAGGGGGTGTTTCTAATAAAGTGGCCCGTGTGTAGTGTATAAGGAGGGTGTTTCTAATAAAGTGGCCAGTGTGTAGAGTATAAGGGGGGTGTTTCTAATAAAGTGGCCAGTGTGTAGAGTATAAGGGGGGTGTTTCTAATAAAGTGGCCAGGGTGTAGAGTATAAAGGGGGTGTTTCTAATAAAGTGGCCCGTGTGTAGTGTATAAGGAGGGTGTTTCTAATAAAGTGGCCAGTGTGTAGAGTATAAGGGGGGTGTTTCTAATAAAGTGGCCAGTGTGTAGAGTATAAGACAGAGGTGTTTCTAATAAAGTGGCCAGTGTGTAGAGTATACGGGGGGTGTTTCTAATAAAGTGGCCAGTGTGTAGAGTATAAGGGGGGTGTTTCTAATAAAGTGGCCAGGGTGTAGAGTATAAAGGGGGTGTTTCTAATAAATTGGCCAGTGTGTAGAGTATAAGGGGGTGTTTCTAATAAAGTGGCCAGTGTGTAGAGTATAAGGGGGGTGTTTCTAATAAAGTGGCCAATGTGTAGAATATAAGGGGGTGTTTCTAATAAAGTGGCCAGTGTGTAGAGTATAAGGGGGTGTTTCTAATAAAGTGGCCAGTGTGTAGAGTATAAGGGGGGTGTTTCTAATAAAGTGGCCAGTGTGTAGAGTATAAGGGGGGTGTTTCTAATAAAGTGGCCATTGTGTAGAGTATAAGGGGGGTGTTTCTAATAAAGTGGCCAGTGTGTAGAGTATAAGGGGGGTGTTTCTAATAAAGTGGCCAGTGTGTAGAATATAAGGGGGGTGTTTCTAATAAAGTGCCCAGTGTGTAGTGTATAAGGGGAGTGTTTCAAATAAAGTGGCCAGTGTGTAGAATATAAGGGGGGTGTTTCTAATAAAGTGGCCAGTGTGTAGTGTATAAGGGGAGTGTTTCTAATAAAGTGGCCAGTGTGTAGAGTATAAGGGGGAGTGTTTCTAATAAAGTGGCCAGTGTGTAGAGTATAAGGGGAGGTGTTTCTAATAAAGTGGCCAGTGTGTAGTGTATAAGGGGGGTGTTTCTAATAAAGTGGCCAGTGTGTAGAGTATAAGGGGGGTGTTTCTAATAAAGTGGCCAGTGTGTAGAGTATAAGGGGGGTGTTTCTAATAAAGTGGCCATTGTGTAGAGTATAAGGGGGGTGTTTCTAATAAAGTGGCCAGTGTGTAGAGTATAAGGGGGGTGTTTCTAATAAAGTGGCCAGGGTGTAGAGTATAAAGGGGGTGTTTCTAATAAATTGGCCAGTGTGTAGAGTATAAGGGGGTGTTTCTAATAAAGTGGCCAGTGTGTAGAGTATAAGGGGGGTGTTTCTAATAAAGTGGCCAATGTGTAGAATATAAGGGGGTGTTTCTAATAAAGTGGCCAGTGTCTAGAGTATAAGGGGGTGTTTCTAATAAAGTGGCCAGTGTGTAGAGTATAAAGGGGGTGTTTCTAATAAAGTGGCCAGTGTGTAGTGTATAAGGGGGTTTTTTCTAATAAAGTGGCCAGTGTGTAGAATATAAGGGGGGTGTTTCTAATAAAGTGCCCAGTGTGTAGTGTATAAGGGGAGTGTTTCAAATAAAGTGGCCAGTGTGTAGAATATAAGGGGGGTGTTTCTAATAAAGTGGCCAGTGTGTAGTGTATAAGGGGAGTGTTTCTAATAAAGTGGCCAGTGTGTAGAGTATAAGGGGGAGTGTTTCTAATAAAGTGGCCAGTGTGTAGAGTATAAGGGGAGGTGTTTCTAATAAAGTGGCCAGTGTGTAGTGTATAAGGGGGGTGTTTCTAATAAAGTGGCCAGTGTGTAGAGTATAAGGGGGGTGTTTCTAATAAAGTGGCCAGTGTGTAGAGTATAAGGGGCGTTTTTCTATTAAAGTGTCCAGTGTGCAGAGTATAAGAGGGATGTTTCTAATAAATTGGCCAGTGTGTAGAGTATAAGGGGGTGTTTCTAATAAAGTGGCCAGTGTGTAGAATATAAGGGGGTGCTTCTAATAAAGTGTCCAGTGTGTAGAGTATAAGAGGGATGTTTCTAATAAATTGGCCAGTGTGTAGAGTATAAGGGGGTGTTTCTAATAAAGTGGCCAGTGTGTAGAATATAAGGGGGTGTTTCTAATAAAGTGGCCAGTGTGTAGAGTATAAGGGGGGGTGTTTCTAATAAAGTGGCCAGTGTGTAGAGTATAAGGGGGGGTGTTTCTAATAAAGTGGCCAGTGTGTAGAGTATAAGGGGGGTGTTTCTAATAAAGTGGCCAGTGTGTAGAGTATAAGGGGGGTGTTTCTAATAAAGTGGCCAGTGTGTAGAGTATAAAGGGGGGTTATTCTAATAAAGTGGCCAGTGTGTAGAGTATAAGGGGGGTGTTTCTAATAAAGTGGCCAGTGTGTAGAATATAAGGTGGGTGTTTCTAATAAAGTGGCCAGTGTGTAGAGTATAAGGGGGGTGTTTCTAATAAAGTGGCCATTGTGTAGAGTATAAGGGGAGTGTTTCTAATAAAGTGGCCAGTGTGTAGAGTATAAGGGGGTGTTTCTAATAAAGTGGCCAGTGTGTAGAGTATAAGGGGGGTGTTTCTAATAAAGTGGCCAATGTGTAGAGTATAAGGGGGTGTTTCTTATAAAGTGGCCAGTGTGTAGAATATAAGGGGGAGTGTTTCTAATAAAGTGGCCAGTGTGTAGAGTATACGGGGGGTGTTTCTAATAAAGTGGCCAGGGTGTAGAGTATAAGGGGGGTGTTTCTAATAAAGTGGCCAGTGTGTAGAGTATAAGGGGGGTGTTTCTAATAAAGTGGCCAGTGTGTAGTGTATAAGGGGGGTGTTTCTAATAAAGTGGCCAGTGTGTAGAGTATAAGGGGGGTGTTTCTAATAAAGTGGCCAGGGTGTAGAGTATAAGGGGGGTGTTTCTAATAAAGTGGCCAGTGTGTAGAGTATAAGGGGGGTGTTTCTAATAAAGTGGCCAGTGTGTAGAGTATAAGGGGGGTGTTTCTAATAAAGTGGCCAGGGTGTAGAGTATAAAGGGGGTGTTTCTAATAAAGTGGCCCGTGTGTAGAGTATAAGGGGGGTGTTTCTAATAAAGTGGCCAGTGTGTAGAGTATAAGGGGGGTGTTTCTAATAAAGTGGCCAGTGTGTAGAGTATAAGGGGGGTGTTTCTAATAAAGTGGCCAGGGTGTAGAGTATAAAGGGGGTGTTTCTAATAAAGTGGCCCGTGTGTAGAGTATAAGGGGGGTGTTTCTAATAAAGTGGCCAGTGTGTAGAGTATAAGGGGGGTGTTTCTAATAAAGTGGCCAGGGTGTAGAGTATAAAGGGGGTGTTTCTAATAAAGTGGCCCGTGTGTAGTGTATAAGGAGGGTGTTTCTAATAAAGTGGCCAGTGTGTAGAGTATAAGGGGGGTGTTTCTAATAAAGTGGCCAGTGTGTAGAGTATAAGGGGGGTGTTTCTAATAAAGTGGCCAGTGTGTAGAGTATAAGGGGGGTGTTTCTAATAAAGTGGCCAGGGTGTAGAGTATAAAGGGGGTGTTTCTAATAAAGTGGCCCGTGTGTAGTGTATAAGGAGGGTGTTTCTAATAAAGTGGCCAGTGTGTAGAGTATAAGGGGGGTGTTTCTAATAAAGTGGCCAGTGTGTAGAGTATAAGACAGAGGTGTTTCTAATAAAGTGGCCAGTGTGTAGAGTATAAGGGGGGTGTTTCTAATAAAGTGGCCAGGGTGTAGAGTATAAAGGGGGTGTTTCTAATAAAGTGGCCAGTGTGTAGAATATAAGGGGGAGTGTTTCTAATAAAGTGGCCAGTGTGTAGAGTATAAGGGGGGTTTTTCTATTAAAGTGTCCAGTGTGTAGAGTATAAGAGGGATGTTTCTAATAAATTGGCCAGTGTGTAGAGTATAAGGGGGTGTTTCTAATAAAGTGGCCAGTGTGTAGAATATAAGGGGGTGTTTCTAATAAAGTGTCCAGTGTGTAGAGTATAAGAGGGATGTTTCTAATAAATTGGCCAGTGTGTAGAGTATAAGGGGGTGTTTCTAATAAAGTGGCCAGTGTGTAGAATATAAGGGGGTGTTTCTAATAAAGTGTCCAGTGTGTAGAGTATAAGAGGGATGTTTCTAATAAATTGGCCAGTGTGTAGAGTATAAGGGGGTGTTTCTAATAAAGTGGCCAGTGTGTAGAATATAAGGGGGTGTTTCTAATAAAGTGGCCAGTGTGTAGAGTATAATGGGGGGTGTTTCTAATAAAGTGGCCAGTGTGTAGAGTATAAGGGGGGGTGTTTCTAATAAAGTGGCCAGTGTGTAGAGTATAAGGGGGGTGTTTCTAATAAAGTGGCCAGTGTGTAGAGTATAAGGGGGGTGTTTCTAATAAAGTGGCCAGTGTGTAGAGTATAAAGGGGGGTGTTTCTAATAAAGTGGCCAGTGTGTAGAGTATAAGGGGGGTGTTTCTAATAAAGTGGCCAGTGTGTAGAATATAAGGGGGGTGTTTCTAATAAAGTGGCCATTGTGTAGAGTATAAGGGGAGTGTTTCTAATAAAGTGGCCAGTGTGTAGAGTATAAGGGGGTGTTTCTAATAAAGTGGCCAGTGTGTAGAGTATAAGGGGGGTGTTTCTAATAAAGTGGCCAATGTGTAGAGTATAAGGGGGGTGTTTCTAATAAAGTGGCCAATGTGTAGAGTATAAGGGGGGTGTTTCTTATAAAGTGGCCAGTGTGTAGAGTATACGGGGGGTGTTTCTAATAAAGTGGCCAGGGTGTAGAGTTTAAGGGGGGTGTTTCTAATAAAGTGGCCAGTGTGTAGAGTATAAGGGGGGTGTTTCTAATAAAGTGGCCAGTGTGTAGTGTATAAGGGGGGTGTTTCTAATAAAGTGGCCAGTGTGTAGAGTATAAGGGGGGTGTTTCTAATAAAGTGGCCAGGGTGTAGAGTATAAGGGGGGTGTTTCTAATAAAGTGGCCAGTGTGTAGAATATAAGGGGGTGTTTCTAATAAAGTGTCCAGTGTGTAGAGTATAAGAGGGATGTTTCTAATAAATTGGCCAGTGTGTAGAGTATAAGGGGGTGTTTCTAATAAAGTGGCCAGTGTGTAGAATATAAGGGGGTGTTTCTAATAAAGTGGCCAGTGTGTAGAGTATAAGGGGGGTGTTTCTAATAAAGTGGCCAGTGTGTAGAATATAAGGTGGGTGTTTCTAATAAAGTGGCCAGTGTGTAGAGTATAAGGGGGGTGTTTCTAATAAAGTGGCCATTGTGTAGAGTATAAGGGGAGTGTTTCTAATAAAGTGGCCAGTGTGTAGAGTATAAGGGGGTGTTTCTAATAAAGTGGCCAGTGTGTAGAGTATAAGGGGGGTGTTTCTAATAAAGTGGCCAATGTGTAGAGTATAAGGGGGGTGTTTCTAATAAAGTGGCCAGGGTGTAGAGTATAAGGGGGGTGTTTCTAATAAAGTGGCCAGTGTGTAGAGTATAAGGGGGGTGTTTCTAATAAAGTGGCCAGTGTGTAGTGTATAAGGGGGGTGTTTCTAATAAAGTGGCCAGTGTGTAGAGTATAAGGGGGGTGTTTCTAATAAAGTGGCCAGGGTGTAGAGTATACGGGGGGTGTTTCTAATAAAGTGGCCAGGGTGTAGAGTATACGGGGGGTGTTTCTAATAAAGTGGCCAGTGTGTAGAGTATAAGGGGGTGTTTCTAATAAAGTGGCCAGTGTGTAGAGTATAAAGGGGGTGTTTCTAATAAAGTGGCCAGTGTGTAGTGTATAAGGGGGGTGTTTCTAATAAAGTGGCCAGTGTGTAGAATATAAGGGGGGTGTTTCTAATAAAGTGCCCAGTGTGTAGTGTATAAGGGGAGTGTTTCAAATAAAGTGGCCAGTGTGTAGAATATAAGGGGGGTGTTTCTAATAAAGTGGCCAGTGTGTAGTGTATAAGGGGAGTGTTTCTAATAAAGTGGCCAGTGTGTAGAGTATAAGGGGGAGTGTTTCTAATAAAGTGGCCAGTGTGTAGAGTATAAGGGGAGGTGTTTCTAATAAAGTGGCCAGTGTGTAGTGTATAAGGGGGGTGTTTCTAATAAAGTGGCCAGTGTGTAGAGTATAAGGGGGGTGTTTCTAATAAAGTGGCCAGTGTGTAGAGTATAAGGGGGGTGTTTCTAATAAAGTGGCCATTGTGTAGAGTATAAGGGGGGTGTTTCTAATAAAGTGGCCAGTGTGTAGAGTATAAGGGGGGTGTTTCTAATAAAGTGGCCAGGGTGTAGAGTATAAAGGGGGTGTTTCTAATAAATTGGCCAGTGTGTAGAGTATAAGGGGGTGTTTCTAATAAAGTGGCCAGTGTGTAGAGTATAAGGGGGGTGTTTCTAATAAAGTGGCCAATGTGTAGAATATAAGGGGGTGTTTCTAATAAAGTGGCCAGTGTCTAGAGTATAAGGGGGTGTTTCTAATAAAGTGGCCAGTGTGTAGAGTATAAAGGGGGTGTTTCTAATAAAGTGGCCAGTGTGTAGTGTATAAGGGGGTTTTTTCTAATAAAGTGGCCAGTGTGTAGAATATAAGGGGGGTGTTTCTAATAAAGTGCCCAGTGTGTAGTGTATAAGGGGAGTGTTTCAAATAAAGTGGCCAGTGTGTAGAATATAAGGGGGGTGTTTCTAATAAAGTGGCCAGTGTGTAGTGTATAAGGGGAGTGTTTCTAATAAAGTGGCCAGTGTGTAGAGTATAAGGGGGAGTGTTTCTAATAAAGTGGCCAGTGTGTAGAGTATAAGGGGAGGTGTTTCTAATAAAGTGGCCAGTGTGTAGTGTATAAGGGGGGTGTTTCTAATAAAGTGGCCAGTGTGTAGAGTATAAGGGGGGTGTTTCTAATAAAGTGGCCAGTGTGTAGAGTATAAGGGGCGTTTTTCTATTAAAGTGTCCAGTGTGCAGAGTATAAGAGGGATGTTTCTAATAAATTGGCCAGTGTGTAGAGTATAAGGGGGTGTTTCTAATAAAGTGGCCAGTGTGTAGAATATAAGGGGGTGCTTCTAATAAAGTGTCCAGTGTGTAGAGTATAAGAGGGATGTTTCTAATAAATTGGCCAGTGTGTAGAGTATAAGGGGGTGTTTCTAATAAAGTGGCCAGTGTGTAGAATATAAGGGGGTGTTTCTAATAAAGTGGCCAGTGTGTAGAGTATAAGGGGGGGTGTTTCTAATAAAGTGGCCAGTGTGTAGAGTATAAGGGGGGGTGTTTCTAATAAAGTGGCCAGTGTGTAGAGTATAAGGGGGGTGTTTCTAATAAAGTGGCCAGTGTGTAGAGTATAAGGGGGGTGTTTCTAATAAAGTGGCCAGTGTGTAGAGTATAAAGGGGGGTTATTCTAATAAAGTGGCCAGTGTGTAGAGTATAAGGGGGGTGTTTCTAATAAAGTGGCCAGTGTGTAGAATATAAGGTGGGTGTTTCTAATAAAGTGGCCAGTGTGTAGAGTATAAGGGGGGTGTTTCTAATAAAGTGGCCATTGTGTAGAGTATAAGGGGAGTGTTTCTAATAAAGTGGCCAGTGTGTAGAGTATAAGGGGGTGTTTCTAATAAAGTGGCCAGTGTGTAGAGTATAAGGGGGGTGTTTCTAATAAAGTGGCCAATGTGTAGAGTATAAGGGGGTGTTTCTTATAAAGTGGCCAGTGTGTAGAATATAAGGGGGAGTGTTTCTAATAAAGTGGCCAGTGTGTAGAGTATACGGGGGGTGTTTCTAATAAAGTGGCCAGGGTGTAGAGTATAAGGGGGGTGTTTCTAATAAAGTGGCCAGTGTGTAGAGTATAAGGGGGGTGTTTCTAATAAAGTGGCCAGTGTGTAGTGTATAAGGGGGGTGTTTCTAATAAAGTGGCCAGTGTGTAGAGTATAAGGGGGGTGTTTCTAATAAAGTGGCCAGGGTGTAGAGTATAAGGGGGGTGTTTCTAATAAAGTGGCCAGTGTGTAGAGTATAAGGGGGGTGTTTCTAATAAAGTGGCCAGTGTGTAGAGTATAAGGGGGGTGTTTCTAATAAAGTGGCCAGGGTGTAGAGTATAAAGGGGGTGTTTCTAATAAAGTGGCCCGTGTGTAGAGTATAAGGGGGGTGTTTCTAATAAAGTGGCCAGTGTGTAGAGTATAAGGGGGGTGTTTCTAATAAAGTGGCCAGTGTGTAGAGTATAAGGGGGGTGTTTCTAATAAAGTGGCCAGGGTGTAGAGTATAAAGGGGGTGTTTCTAATAAAGTGGCCCGTGTGTAGAGTATAAGGGGGGTGTTTCTAATAAAGTGGCCAGTGTGTAGAGTATAAGGGGGGTGTTTCTAATAAAGTGGCCAGGGTGTAGAGTATAAAGGGGGTGTTTCTAATAAAGTGGCCCGTGTGTAGTGTATAAGGAGGGTGTTTCTAATAAAGTGGCCAGTGTGTAGAGTATAAGGGGGGTGTTTCTAATAAAGTGGCCAGTGTGTAGAGTATAAGGGGGGTGTTTCTAATAAAGTGGCCAGTGTGTAGAGTATAAGGGGGGTGTTTCTAATAAAGTGGCCAGGGTGTAGAGTATAAAGGGGGTGTTTCTAATAAAGTGGCCCGTGTGTAGTGTATAAGGAGGGTGTTTCTAATAAAGTGGCCAGTGTGTAGAGTATAAGGGGGGTGTTTCTAATAAAGTGGCCAGTGTGTAGAGTATAAGACAGAGGTGTTTCTAATAAAGTGGCCAGTGTGTAGAGTATAAGGGGGGTGTTTCTAATAAAGTGGCCAGGGTGTAGAGTATAAAGGGGGTGTTTCTAATAAAGTGGCCAGTGTGTAGAATATAAGGGGGAGTGTTTCTAATAAAGTGGCCAGTGTGTAGAGTATAAGGGGGGTTTTTCTATTAAAGTGTCCAGTGTGTAGAGTATAAGAGGGATGTTTCTAATAAATTGGCCAGTGTGTAGAGTATAAGGGGGTGTTTCTAATAAAGTGGCCAGTGTGTAGAATATAAGGGGGTGTTTCTAATAAAGTGTCCAGTGTGTAGAGTATAAGAGGGATGTTTCTAATAAATTGGCCAGTGTGTAGAGTATAAGGGGGTGTTTCTAATAAAGTGGCCAGTGTGTAGAATATAAGGGGGTGTTTCTAATAAAGTGTCCAGTGTGTAGAGTATAAGAGGGATGTTTCTAATAAATTGGCCAGTGTGTAGAGTATAAGGGGGTGTTTCTAATAAAGTGGCCAGTGTGTAGAATATAAGGGGGTGTTTCTAATAAAGTGGCCAGTGTGTAGAGTATAATGGGGGGTGTTTCTAATAAAGTGGCCAGTGTGTAGAGTATAAGGGGGGGTGTTTCTAATAAAGTGGCCAGTGTGTAGAGTATAAGGGGGGTGTTTCTAATAAAGTGGCCAGTGTGTAGAGTATAAGGGGGGTGTTTCTAATAAAGTGGCCAGTGTGTAGAGTATAAAGGGGGGTGTTTCTAATAAAGTGGCCAGTGTGTAGAGTATAAGGGGGGTGTTTCTAATAAAGTGGCCAGTGTGTAGAATATAAGGGGGGTGTTTCTAATAAAGTGGCCATTGTGTAGAGTATAAGGGGAGTGTTTCTAATAAAGTGGCCAGTGTGTAGAGTATAAGGGGGTGTTTCTAATAAAGTGGCCAGTGTGTAGAGTATAAGGGGGGTGTTTCTAATAAAGTGGCCAATGTGTAGAGTATAAGGGGGGTGTTTCTAATAAAGTGGCCAATGTGTAGAGTATAAGGGGGGTGTTTCTTATAAAGTGGCCAGTGTGTAGAGTATACGGGGGGTGTTTCTAATAAAGTGGCCAGGGTGTAGAGTTTAAGGGGGGTGTTTCTAATAAAGTGGCCAGTGTGTAGAGTATAAGGGGGGTGTTTCTAATAAAGTGGCCAGTGTGTAGTGTATAAGGGGGGTGTTTCTAATAAAGTGGCCAGTGTGTAGAGTATAAGGGGGGTGTTTCTAATAAAGTGGCCAGGGTGTAGAGTATAAGGGGGGTGTTTCTAATAAAGTGGCCAGTGTGTAGAATATAAGGGGGTGTTTCTAATAAAGTGTCCAGTGTGTAGAGTATAAGAGGGATGTTTCTAATAAATTGGCCAGTGTGTAGAGTATAAGGGGGTGTTTCTAATAAAGTGGCCAGTGTGTAGAATATAAGGGGGTGTTTCTAATAAAGTGGCCAGTGTGTAGAGTATAAGGGGGGTGTTTCTAATAAAGTGGCCAGTGTGTAGAATATAAGGTGGGTGTTTCTAATAAAGTGGCCAGTGTGTAGAGTATAAGGGGGGTGTTTCTAATAAAGTGGCCATTGTGTAGAGTATAAGGGGAGTGTTTCTAATAAAGTGGCCAGTGTGTAGAGTATAAGGGGGTGTTTCTAATAAAGTGGCCAGTGTGTAGAGTATAAGGGGGGTGTTTCTAATAAAGTGGCCAATGTGTAGAGTATAAGGGGGGTGTTTCTAATAAAGTGGCCAGGGTGTAGAGTATAAGGGGGGTGTTTCTAATAAAGTGGCCAGTGTGTAGAGTATAAGGGGGGTGTTTCTAATAAAGTGGCCAGTGTGTAGTGTATAAGGGGGGTGTTTCTAATAAAGTGGCCAGTGTGTAGAGTATAAGGGGGGTGTTTCTAATAAAGTGGCCAGGGTGTAGAGTATACGGGGGGTGTTTCTAATAAAGTGGCCAGGGTGTAGAGTATACGGGGGGTGTTTCTAATAAAGTGGCCAGGGTGTAGAGTATAAGGGGGGTGTTTCTAATAAAGTGGCCAGTGTGTAGAGTATAAGGGGGGTGTTTCTAATAAAGTGGCCAGTGTGTAGTGTATAAGGGGGGTGTTTCTAATAAAGTGGCCAGTGTGTAGTGTATAAGGGGGGTGTTTCTAATAAAGTGGCCAGTGTGTAGAGTATAAGGGGGGTGTTTCTAATAAAGTGGCCAGGGTGTAGAGTATACGGGGGGTGTTTCTAATAAAGTGGCCAGGGTGTAGAGTATACGGGGGGTGTTTCTAATAAAGTGGCCAGGGTGTAGAGTATAAGGGGGGTGTTTCTAATAAAGTGGCCAGTGTGTAGAGTATAAGGGGGGTGTTTCTAATAAAGTGGCCAGTGTGTAGTGTATAAGGGGGGTGTTTCTAATAAAGTGGCCAGTGTGTAGAGTATAAGGGGGGTGTTTCTAATAAAGTGACCAGTGTGTAGAGTATACGGGGGGTGTTTCTAATAAAGTGGCCAGGGTGTAGAGTATAAGGGGGGTGTTTCTAATAAAGTGGCCAGTGTGTAGAGTATAAGGGGGGTGTTTCTAATAAAGTGGCCAGTGTGTAGTGTATAAGGGGGGTGTTTCTAATAAAGTGGCCAGTGTGTAGAGTATAAGGGGGGTGTTTCTAATAAAGTGGCCAGGGTGTAGAGTATAAGGGGGGTGTTTCTAATAAAGTGGCCAGGGTGTAGAGTATAAAGGGGGTGTTTCTAATAAAGTGGCCCGTGTGTAGTGTATAAGGAGGGTGTTTCTAATAAAGTGGCCAGTGTGTAGAGTATAAGGGGGTGTTTCTAATAAAGTGGCCAGGGTGTAGAGTATAAAGGGGGTGTTTCTAATAAAGTGGCCAGTGTGTAGAGTATAAGGGGGGTGTTTCTAATAAAGTGGCCAGTGTGTAGAGTATAAAGGGGGTGTTTCTAATAAAGTGGCCCGTGTGTAGTGTATAAGGAGGGTGTTTCTAATAAAGTGGCCAGTGTGTAGAGTATAAGGGGGGTGTTTCTAATAAAGTGGCCAGTGTGTAGAGTATAAGGGGGGTGTTTCTAATAAAGTGGCCAGTGTGTAGAGTATAAGGGGGGTGTTTCTAATAAAGTGGCCAGTGTGTAGAGTATAAGGGGGGTGTTTCTAATAAAGTGGCCAGTGTGTAGAGTATAAGGGGGGTGTTTCTAATAAAGTGGCCAGTGTGTAGAGTATAAGGGGGGTGTTTCTAATAAAGTGGCCAGTGTGTAGAGTATAAAGGGGGTGTTTCTAATAAAGTGGCCCGTGTGTAGTGTATAAGGAGGGTGTTTCTAATAAAGTGGCCAGTGTGTAGAGTATAAGGGGGGTGTTTCTAATAAAGTGGCCAGTGTGTAGAGTATAAGGGGGGTGTTTCTAATAAAGTGGCCAGTGTGTAGAGTATAAGGGGGGTGTTTCTAATAAAGTGGCCAGTGTGTAGAGTATAAGGGGGGTGTTTCTAATAAAGTGGCCAGTGTGTAGAGTATAAGGGGGGTGTTTCTAATAAAGTGGCCAGTGTGTAGAGTATAAGGGGGGTGTTTCTAATAAAGTGGCCAGGGTGTAGAGTATAAAGGGGGTGTTTCTAATAAAGTGGCCCGTGTGTAGTGTATAAGGAGGGTGTTTCTAATAAAGTGGCCAGTGTGTAGAGTATAAGGGGGGTGTTTCTAATAAAGTGGCCAGTGTGTAGAGTATAAGACAGAGGTGTTTCTAATAAAGTGGCCAGTGTGTAGAGTATAAGGGGGGTGTTTGTAATAAAGTGGCCAGGGTGTAGAGTATAAAGGGGGTGTTTCTAATAAAGTGGCCAGTGTGTAGAATATAAGGGGGAGTGTTTCTAATAAAGTGGCCAGTGTGTAGAGTATAAGGGGGGTTTTTCTATTAAAGTGTCCAGTGTGTAGAGTATAAGAGGGATGTTTCTAATAAATTGGCCAGTGTGTAGAGTATAAGGGGGTGTTTCTAATAAAGTGGCCAGTGTGTAGAATATAAGGGGGTGTTTCTAATAAAGTGTCCAGTGTGTAGAGTATAAGAGGGATGTTTCTAATAAATTGGCCAGTGTGTAGAGTATAAGGGGGTGTTTCTAATAAAGTGGCCAGTGTGTAGAATATAAGGGGGTGTTTCTAATAAAGTGTCCAGTGTGTAGAGTATAAGAGGGATGTTTCTAATAAATTGGCCAGTGTGTAGAGTATAAGGGGGTGTTTCTAATAAAGTGGCCAGTGTGTAGAATATAAGGGGGTGTTTCTAATAAAGTGGCCAGTGTGTAGAGTATAATGGGGGGTGTTTCTAATAAAGTGGCCAGTGTGTAGAGTATAAGGGGGGGTGTTTCTAATAAAGTGGCCAGTGTGTAGAGTATAAGGGGGGTGTTTCTAATAAAGTGGCCAGTGTGTAGAGTATAAGGGGGGTGTTTCTAATAAAGTGGCCAGTGTGTAGAGTATAAAGGGGGGTGTTTCTAATAAAGTGGCCAGTGTGTAGAGTATAAGGGGGGTGTTTCTAATAAAGTGGCCAGTGTGTAGAATATAAGGGGGGTGTTTCTAATAAAGTGGCCATTGTGTAGAGTATAAGGGGAGTGTTTCTAATAAAGTGGCCAGTGTGTAGAGTATAAGGGGGTGTTTCTAATAAAGTGGCCAGTGTGTAGAGTATAAGGGGGGTGTTTCTAATAAAGTGGCCAATGTGTAGAGTATAAGGGGGGTGTTTCTAATAAAGTGGCCAATGTGTAGAGTATAAGGGGGGTGTTTCTTATAAAGTGGCCAGTGTGTAGAGTATACGGGGGGTGTTTCTAATAAAGTGGCCAGGGTGTAGAGTTTAAGGGGGGTGTTTCTAATAAAGTGGCCAGTGTGTAGAGTATAAGGGGGGTGTTTCTAATAAAGTGGCCAGTGTGTAGTGTATAAGGGGGGTGTTTCTAATAAAGTGGCCAGTGTGTAGAGTATAAGGGGGGTGTTTCTAATAAAGTGGCCAGGGTGTAGAATATAAGGGGGTGTTTCTAATAAATTGTCCAGTGTGTAGAATATAAGGGGGTGTTTCTAATAAATTGTCCAGTGTGTAGAGTATAAGAGGGATGTTTCTAATAAATTGGCCAGTGTGTAGAGTATAAGGGGGTGTTTCTAATAAAGTGGCCAGTGTGTAGAACATAAGGGGGTGTTTCTAATAAAGTGGCCAGTGTGTAGAGTATAAGGGGGGTGTTTCTAATAAAGTGGCCAGTGTGTAGAATATAAGGTGGGTGTTTCTAATAAAGTGGCCAGTGTGTAGAGTATAAGGGGGGTGTTTCTAATAAAGTGGCCATTGTGTAGAGTATAAGGGGAGTGTTTCTAATAAAGTGGCCAGTGTGTAGAGTATAAGGGGGTGTTTCTAATAAAGTGGCCAGTGTGTAGAGTATAAGGGGGGTGTTTCTAATAAAGTGGCCAATGTGTAGAGTATAAGGGGGGTGTTTCTAATAAAGTGGCCAGGGTGTAGAGTATAAGGGGGGTGTTTCTAATAAAGTGGCCAGTGTGTAGAGTATAAGGGGGGTGTTTCTAATAAAGTGGCCAGTGTGTAGTGTATAAGGGGGGTGTTTCTAATAAAGTGGCCAGTGTGTAGAGTATAAGGGGGTGTTTCTAATAAAGTGGCCAGGGTGTAGAGTATACGGGGGGTGTTTCTAATAAAGTGGCCAGGGTGTAGAGTATAAGGGGGGTGTTTCTAATAAAGTGGCCAGTGTGTAGAGTATAAGGGGGGTGTTTCTAATAAAGTGGCCAGTGTGTAGTGTATAAGGGGGGTGTTTCTAATAAAGTGGCCATGTGTAGTGTATAAGGGGGGTGTTTCTAATAAAGTGGCCAGTGTGTAGAGTATAAGGGGGTGTTTCTAATAAAGTGGCCAGGGTGTAGAGTATACGGGGGGTGTTTCTAATAAAGTGGCCAGGGTGTAGAGTATACGGGGGGTGTTTCTAATAAAGTGGCCAGGGTGTAGAGTATAAGGGGGGTGTTTCTAATAAAGTGGCCAGTGTGTAGAGTATAAGGGGGGTGTTTCTAATAAAGTGCCAGTGTGTAGTGTATAAGGGGGGTGTTTCTAATAAAGTGGCCAGTGTGTAGAGTATAAGGGGGGTGTTTCTAATAAAGTGGCCAGTGTGTAGAGTATACGGGGGGTGTTTCTAATAAAGTGGCCAGGGTGTAGAGTATAAGGGGGGTGTTTCTAATAAAGTGCCAGTGTGTAGAGTATAAGGGGGGTGTTTCTAATAAAGTGGCCAGTGTGTAGAGTATAAGGGGGGTGTTTCTAATAAAGTGGCCAGTGTGTAGTGATAAGGGGGGTGTTTCTAATAAAGTGGCCAGTGTGTAGAGTATAAGGGGGGTGTTTCTAATAAAGTGGCCAGTGTGTAGAGTATAAGGGGGTGTTTCTAATAAAGTGGCCAGTGTGTAGAGTATGGGGAGGGTGTTTCTAATAAAGTGTCCAGTGTGTAGAGTATAAGGGGGGTGTTTCTAATAAAGTGGCCAGTGTGTAGAGTATAAGGGGGGTGTTTCTAATAAAGTGGCCAGTGTGTAGTGTATAAGGGGGGTGTTTCTAATAAAGTGGCCAGTGTGTAGAGTATAAGGGGGGTGTTTCTAATAAAGTGGCCAGTGTGTAGAGTATAAGGGGGGTGTTTCTAATAAAGTGGCCAGTGTGTAGTGTATAAGGGGGGGTGTTTCTAATAAAGTGGCCAGTGTGTAGTGTATAAGGGGGTGTTTCTAATAAAGTGGCCAGTGTGTAGAGTATAAGGGGGGTGTTTCTAATAAAGTGGACAGGGGTGTAGAGTATACGGGGGGTGTTTCTAATAAAGTGGCCAGGGTGTAGAGTATACGGGGGGTGTTTCTAATAAAGTGGCCAGGGTGTAGAGTATAAGGGGGGTGTTTCTAATAAAGTGGCCAGTGTGTAGAGTATAAGGGGGGTGTTTCTAATAAAGTGGCAGTGTGTAGTGTATAAGGGGGGTGTTTCTAATAAAGTGGCCAGTGTGTAGAGTATAAGGGGGGTGTTTCTAATAAAGTGGCCAGTGTGTAGAGTATACGGGGGGTGTTTCTAATAAAGTGGCCAGGTGTAGAGTATAAGGGGGGTGTTTCTAATAAAGTGGCCAGTGTGTAGAGTATAAGGGGGGTGTTTCTAATAAAGTGGCCAGTGTGTAGTGTATAAGGGGGGTGTTTCTAATAAAGTGGCCAGTGTGTAGAGTATAAGGGGGGTGTTTCTAATAAAGTGGCCAGGGTGTAGAGTATAAGGGGGGTGTTTCTAATAAAGTGGCCAGGGTGTAGAGTATAAAGGGGGTGTTTCTAATAAAGTGGCCAGTGTGTAGAGTATAAGGGGGTGTTTCTAATAAAGTGGCCAGGGTGTAGAGTATAAGGGGGTGTTTCTAATAAAGTGGCCAGTGTGTAGTGTATAAGGAGGGTGTTTCTAATAAAGTGGCCAGTGTGTAGAGTATAAGGGGGTGTTCTAATAAAGTGGCCAGGGTGTAGAGTATAAGGGGGGTGTTTCTAATAAAGTGGCCAGTGTGTAGAGTATAAGGGGGGTGTTTCTAATAAAGTGGCCAGTGTGTAGAGTATAAGGGGGGTGTTTCTAATAAAGTGGCCAGTGTGTAGAGTATAAAGGGGGTGTTTCTAATAAAGTGGCCCGTGTGTAGTGTATAAGGAGGGTGTTTCTAATAAAGTGGCCAGTGTGTAGAGTATAAGGGGGGTGTTTCTAATAAAGTGGCCAGTGTGTAGAGTATAAGGGGGGTGTTTCTAATAAAGTGGCCAGTGTGTAGAGTATAAGGGGGGTGTTCTAATAAAGTGGCCAGTGTGTAGAGTATAAAGGGGGTGTTTCTAATAAAGTGGCCCGTGTGTAGTGTATAAGGAGGGTGTTTCTAATAAAGTGGCCAGTGTGTAGAGTATAAGGGGGGTGTTTCTAATAAAGTGGCCAGTGTGTAGAGTATAAGGGGGGTGTTTCTAATAAAGTGGCAGTGTGTAGAGTATAAGGAGGGTGTTTCTAATAAAGTGGCCAGTGTGTAGAGTATAAGGGGGTGTTCTAATAAGTGGCCAGGGTGTAGAGTATAAGGGGGGTGTTTCTAATAAAGTGGCCAGTGTGTAGAGTATAAGGGGGGTGTTTCTAATAAGTGGCCAGTGTGTAGAGTATAAGGGGGGTGTTTCTAATAAAGTGGCCAGTGTGTAGAGTATAAAGGGGGTGTTTCTAATAAAGTGGCCCGTGTGTAGTGTATAAGGAGGGTGTTTCTAATAAAGTGGCCAGTGTGTAGAGTATAAGGGGGTGTTTCTAATAAAGTGGCCAGTGTGTAGAGTATAAGGGGGGTGTTTCTAATAAGTGGCCAGTGTGTAGAGTATAAGGGGGGTGTTTCTAATAAAGTGGCCAGTGTGTAGAGTATAAAGGGGGTGTTTCTAATAAAGTGTCAAAAAGATATTTTTAATTCTCATATAAAAGGTGTGTGTCAT
>NW_027101136.1:25000-31766 GCF_029633855.1 Hoplias malabaricus | reverse complement strand
GACATTTTTACTTAAACATTTAAAAACCCAAGTAAAAGAATATTATCAGGACATTTTTTCTTGTTTTAAGTCAAAATATCTCACCCCATTGGCAAAGTGTTTTTCTTGACAAGTAAATATGACTCAAATTAAACTTAAATACTATTTTTGAGCAATTTTTACTTAACTGATTTTTTTATTTATATTTCTCAAGGTTTTTGTAGGTTTCACATAAAATAATACTGCATTAGATCAACAAATATAAACTAAAAAGCTTAAATAATTCTTTATTGTGTGTATTCTAAATAAACAAGTATTATTTCATTATATTTTTGAAAGATTATAATAATAATTATCAGCAGCTGAGAAAACTGCCAAAGTACCAAAATATTTTTTATTTGTTGAGACTGTTGCCCTAAACTAAACTCCTGAAAGTCTGTGCCTGCTGTGACTCTCAGAGCTTTGTCAGTCAACACAGTTCACACTATCACCCATCCCCCCGTTTTAGCACCTAGTAGTGGCTTAATGTACATAACAAAAGGTGGCCTAATGGGTTGCAAATTACCCCAGCACTGCCATTTGGCAGCCTCTGGTAGAAAAAGGGGGTATATGAAAATCCTGATAGTTCTAGTGTTGACATTCTGACTGGTGTTCGCTCAGAAGCTTTTAAATTTTTCGCTTCCACCTTAAGTAATGCAGCAGTAACATTAGCTAACTTGAAAATTTGAAAGTAAGGCGTTCGGACAAGAGTTTCAGAAGGACAGGCTGGCTCACTGTGGTTACGTGTTTGTCGGTTTACTGGCATTATAAATATATCAAAGATAGTTGGAAACTTTGTGAAAGGACGTTTGTGTTGCCTTATCAAAGTAGCCAACACTTTAAAAATGTTAATGTCTATGGATGTTGGGCATGTTAAAAGTATTAAAAACATTACAAAACACTTCAACGAATGATAAATATATACGCCTGTAATGGAATATATTGGAATCGGGACGTTCCGGGAGCCACCTGGTGGATTGATGCAAAAGTGCGGGTAAAAGGCCCAAACTTTGAGGATTTTTAGCTCTCACCACGTGTGCCCAGGACCCGACCCCGGGCTCTGCAAAGTAAATCGTCTAGGGGGCGCCGCGCGCTAGGCCGATAAGGTCCACCAAGCGGCGTATCATATATGTGGATTGGGATGGTGTGGTACTACGAAGAGGTAAGCAACTGCTATTTTGTCCACTAAATGGCTTTTCGGAACTAAGACCCCACCACCACCTGTTAGGTCTAAATGGAATTGTGGACCCATTTGTGGCCACATACTTATATATGTTAAGATAGGATAAATCTCCTTCAAAATTATATTGAACAAAAAAATCTGAATTAAAAAAGGGCTTTTTTCAGCAGTAAATTCAGTGGTGGTTGAAGTGAGGGGTATATATATATATATGTGTGTGTGCGCTTTTAAACGTATTTATGTTTATATAAATATTATGTTTGTATAATGTTTATACAAAATCTCATAAACATTGTTCAGAACATTAAACACTGGAATTGTTTCCGTTATTTGGTAAGTTAAGGCTTTATGTTGTTTCAGCAATAACGCCATACACCAGTAGGTGGCAGTAAAGCATCATGATTCACGAAATACACAAACTTAACGTGTTAACACGTTCATAACGCGTCAATACCTTAACGTGTTAACACGAAATTATACGCTACGTGTCAACACGGAGAATCCAACACGTTTAGAGCATAATTTAAAACAAATGAAAAAAAAACAGAGGAATTCAAGTTTATAAAGTGTATTATAAAAACAATAAGCTTGTAGCCTACTTAGTGTATACTCAAATACCTACATGCAAAATTGAGCCATGCTTTGGTACTGCGTTCTTATAATGTTTTTTGTGAATTGACTACACTCGGCTCAGAGTCACAGTCAGAAAACAGCGTTGGCCCACAGCAGGCTCAGTGTCACTTTTCTGAGTGTTCTTCGTCAGTAGTCATGGGGGTCCAGGTGTAAGGAATGTCGTTGGTCTCTAAGCGTATTGGATTTGACCATGTTTTTTATGAGATTTTGTATTAACATTATACATATATAAATACGTTTAAAAGCACACACACACACACACACACACACACACACATATATATATATATATATATATATAAACCCCTCACTTCAACCACCACTGAACTGCTGAAAAAGCCCTTTTTTAATTCAGAATTTTTTGTTCAATTTCATTTTGAAGGAGATTTATCCTCTCTTAATTTATATATAGAAGTAGATACACATAATTAAATAAAACATGAGTAACTTAATGTATCGTTAAACATACAATACGTTTACAGAAAGAGGAGGATCTGGAAAGTTAATTTCACCATGGGTTTGTATTGACACTGTATTGTTTAGCAGTATGCTATTAAAAGAATGCACATAATTTATCAATGTCAAATCTCAGTATGTGTCACACACATAGTGTGAGAGAATAGTGATGTTTGTTTGATATACAATTATGAAAAGCTTTAGAGCATGTTATGAATGAAGTTATATAATAATATGCATGTTTACAAATTTTAAGGTACTAAACACCAGAGGTTTTTTATTGTGAAAAATTAACTTCCAGTTGCTATGGGGATCAGCTTACTAATATTGCTGTCTTCACACTGCTCACGTAGGGCTCAACGTAGCCATAGGTCAGTGCTTCGCTCACTATGTTATGAATAATTCAGATGAAACGTAGGGACTACGTTCACAAAGGATTTATGTTTCGTGTCAGCTACAGTGTGTGATGTAAATCCAATCATGAATATGTAAGTAGGCCCGTATGGATTAGTTAAATGCTGTTTTAACTACAGTAACTGAAAAATATCACTGGTGAACGAGACAAAATACATATTCAATTATAACTGATATCACAACAAAAATATAGAATTAGAAACAGTACATAAAAACCCAAACAAAGTGTAGTGTAGCGAAACTGGTGGACTCTCTCTTTGTCTGTGTGTAGATGGATATAATCTCGGTGTGGGGACTAAAACTTGTTTACAGACTCACATTTTTAGTTATACAAATACACGCATTTTTGTGTGTGTACGATTGTTTACATGTGTAAGGAAGAGACGTTATAAAAAATAACTAAATACTCTATAAAGGACTTAAATCCAGGATAATAAGTCTGAATTAATGAAGACACGGCCCCTGTGCATAACTCGTGCGGGAGTTTAAATATCATTTGATTAGAATACAACACTTTTCATGTGTTTAATGAATATATTTTTTGTTAAATATTGGTTTTAATCATAACATAAATGTGTCGCTTTGTCAGTTAGCAAAGTTACATCAGCCAGTAATGTTAAGCTACAGCCCGGTCTCACACCTACTCGTGATATAGTAATCTGCAATTCGTGACATATCGCATATTTTCAGCATGAATTGCAGTCTCCTATATATGTGACTATATCACAAGTAGGTGTGAGACCAGGTTGTAAGCTATCACTACCTCGGGATGTAAAGGTCTTCCATGTGTCTTAGCAAATTACAAATAATTAAAATAAATGTTTTACAGTTACTGAAAGACATCTACGAAGAAATGTACTGCTTAAATATAATATATAACACTTGTGTCAAATATATTGCAATTGGGATGGTTAAAGTAAAGACTTATACATTTTGGGAAAACATTTTATATAGTTAAAAAAAATACATGTTTCCATACAGCCCAAGTCCCTCTGATCCTTTTTCTGTAATTAGAAGTGTAAAATTCTACTGTCAAAAACCCATATATTTTTTTGACTGGAATATATTGGAAGTTGGATTATCAGATCTTGGCTTAGGAGTGAAATATCTTCAAAGTAAGACCAGTTTCGTCTAAGTCTGAGTGTCATCAACTCAGGGTGTGAGTTTGGAGATGATTGGAGGACATAAATTTTTTCACTTAAAAACAACTCATAGGGGGACCCCTTTTAGTTTTTTTGAGTGAAAATATTTATTCTCTCCAATCTTCTCCAAACTCACACGCTGAGTAAGATAGACCCAGACAAAGATAGACCCGTTTGTAAAAACCTCTTATGTTGTTCTGAAGCTGAGATCTGATAATCCTACTTCCAATATATTCAAGTCAAAAAAAATATATGGATTTTGGACAGTAGAATTTTACAACTCCAAAGACAGATATGAGATCAGGGAGTCATGGGATATATGGCTAAATGTATTTTTAGACATTACAATTATGTTTTCCTAAAACGTGCTCTGATGACAATATGTAGTGATGGGACACCATCCCACTTTGAACATATTTGACACAATATATATGGTAATTGAACAAGCATCCCACTTACAATATATTTGAAGCCATAAGGATGTATGGTAATTGGACAACCATCTCATTTCCAATATATTTGACACCATCAGGATATAGGGGAATTGGACAACTATCCCACTTACAATATATTTGACACCATCAGGATGTATGGGAATTGGACAACCATCCCACTTCCAATATATTTGACACCATCAGAATATATTGCAATTGGACAACCATCCCACTTCCAATATATTAGACACCATCAGGACAACCATCCCACTTCCAATATATTTGACACCATCAGAATATATTGCAATTGGACAACCATCCCTCTTCCAATATATTTGACACCATCAGGATGTATGGGAATTGGACAACCATCCCACTTCCAATATATTTGACACCATCAGAATATATTGCAATTGGACAACCATCCCACTTCCAATATATTAGACACCATCAGGACAACCATCCCACTTCCAATATATTTGACACCATCAGAATATATTGCAATTGGACAACCATCCCTCTTCCAATATATTTGACACCATCAGGATGTATGGGAATTGGACAACTATCCCACTTACAATATATTTGACACCATCAGGATGTATGGGAATTGGACAACCATCCCACTTCCAATATATTTGACACCATCAGAATATATTGCAATTGGACAACCATCCCACTTCCAATATATTAGACACCATCAGGACAACCATCCCACTTCCAATATATTTGACACCATCAGAATATATTGCAATTGGACAACCATCCCTCTTCCAATATATTTGACACCATCAGGATGTATGGGAATTGGACAACCATCCCACTTCCAATATATTTGACACCATCAGAATATATTGCAATTGGACAACCATCCCACTTCCAATATATTAGACACCATCAGGACAACCATCCCACTTCCAATATATTTGACACCATCAGAATATATTGCAATTGGACAACCATCCCTCTTCCAATATATTTGACACCATCAGAATATATTGCAATTGGACAACCATCCCACTTCCAATATATTAGACACCATCAGGACAACCATCCCACTTCCAATATATTTGACACCATCAGAATATATTGCCATTGGACAACCATCCCTCTTCCAATGTATTTGACACCATCAGAATATATTACAATTGGACAACCATCCCACTTCCAATATATTTGACACCATCAGAATATATTGCAATTGGACAACCATCCCACTTCCAATATATTTGACAGCAATTGGACAACCATCCCACTTCCAATATATTCGGAGGCCGGAAATACCCCATCCCAAACCCAATATAATATACATGTGTTGGGACATTCCATGTGCCACCTGGTGGACTGATGAAAAATTGCGGATAAAAGGCCCAAACTTTGATTATTCATATCTCTTTCCACGTGAGGAGTAGAGACTCAGCGAGGGCGCGGAACTTCGTGGCGTGTTCCCCTGAGCGCACTGGACCCGCTCTCGGGCTCGGCAAAAATCATTTAACGGGCGCCGCGCGCTAGCGCTCTGGTCCCGTCCGATGGCAATATACCATATGTGGATTGGGATGTTGAGTGGCTTTCTTAAGTTAAGGCTTTATGTTGTTTCAGCAATAACGCCATACACCAGTTGGTGGCAGTAAAGCATCATGATTCACGAAATACACAAACTTAACGTGTTAACGCGAAATTATACCCTACGTGTCAACACGGAGAATCCAACACGTTTAGAGCATAATTTAAAACAAATGAAAAAAAAAAAAAAAAACAGAGGAATTCAAGTTTATAAAGTGTATTGGACTAAAAACAATAAGCTTGTAGCCTACTTAGTGTATACTCAAATACCTACATGCAACATTGAGCCATGCTTTGGTACTGCGTTCTTATAATGTTTTTTGTGAATTGACTACACTCGGCTCAGAGTCACAGTCAGAAAACAGCGTTGTCCCACAGCAGGCTCAGTGTCACTTTTCTGAGTGTTCTTCGTCAGTAGTCATGGGGTAGTACTTCGCTGTCTAGCTTATATAATCCCTCTATTTTTTTGTAACCCTTATTTTGACCCAAATTTTGAATCTGCCCCTTCAGCTGTCCTAGGTGGGGAAAAGGTAATCCCCCCCAATATTGGACTTAAGTCCCCTCTCTATTTATCTTCTATGTATTTTATAACAACAATCGTATTTCTAAGATTCTCAATGATCTTTTTAATATTTGTTGATTAGAGGTGCATGGGAAGAGGAAGGCCTTAAAGATGACTTTCCATTTCTGTCCATAGGGGTGTGTTTTGTTTTTTAAATTTATTTATTTATTTTTAATGTATAGTTAAACAAATCATGTTCCTCGGCTGTGCAGCCCAGTAGTACCAGAGGTGATTAGGACATCTAATACCCCCTCTATCATACGGTAGATACAGTAGCCTGGGGTGTCTGTTGTTTCATAAAATTGTTTTTTAAGTGAGACAATACATTTTTTTGGTGGTGGTAAAGTATAATTTCTGCATGACC
>NW_027101136.1:5000-15000 GCF_029633855.1 Hoplias malabaricus | reverse complement strand
GACCTTGGACCTCAGAAAATAAAGTGGACCCACACCAGCAGATGACATGGGACACCAAACCGCCACTGACTGTGGAAACTTTACAGGGTAGCTCGAACAATGTGGATTCCGTGCCTCTCCTCTCTTCCTCCAGATTCTGGGACCTTGATTTCTATAGGAAATGGTCCTTGGTCTTCCAGGACCAAGATGGCATCGCGATCACACTGCGAGGCTCAGCGTCTTACCGGTTTTAGTGATGTTATACTTCTGTACTTAGCTATCTCCAGTTTTCTTGCGCAAATAACTCTTGCGAACTACAGTTACGACAGACAGACACTTTTGGAAATTAACATTCACTGCACAAACACCGGATTCAGCATCGGTTGGACTTTAACCAGCTTCAAAACAACACCCCTCCCCCATCTTGGACTTTCCGATCATCTTTCTTTGTTCCTGCTTCCCAAATACACTCCAGTCATGCAGAGGATTAAGCCTTCAACCAGAACTGTAAAGTTCTGGATGGATGGGGCTGACTCCTTCCTTCAGCAACAGTTCCAGCACACCGACTGGAGTGAGTATGCTGCCCGAGCCTGCACAGGCTCACACATCCACTTGGACACCTACACTAACTCTGTCCTGAAATGCATCAACAAGCGCTCAGGGTACAAGCGTCCTCTGTACCGCCCACTGGAGTCCCTGGCAATATGAAGAGACTAATAGCTATAGCCAAGCACTGCTACAAACGACGGATTGAGGAGCACTTTACCTCCTCTGACCCTCGGCGTATGTGGCAGGGAATACACACCCTGACTGACTATAAACCAACTAGCTTTGTTCCATCTACCAACAGTGCTTCACTCCCTGATGAGCTGAACAACTTCTACGCTCGTTTCGACCAGATGATATTGATATCTTCAATAAACGATCCTCCACCGACGACAACCCACTTGTACTTTCCAATTCGGACGTCAGTCACATGCTGAGCAGAGTGAATGCACAGAAGGCAGCTTGCCCTGATGGTGTACCTGGCCGTGTGCTAAGAGCTTGTGCTGTGGAACTTGCGGGTGTCTTCGCTCACATCTTTAATGTTTCGCTTGCCCAGGCAGCTGTACCATCTATCTTTAAGTCAGCCATTATTGTGCCTGTGCCTAAGCATTCTACTGCTTCAGACTTTAATGACTTTCGACCTGTAGCACTCACCCCAATAATTTCCAAGTGCTTTAAAAGACTAGTTCTTTCTCACTTGAAATCCTGCCTGCCTGCTACGCTGGACCCACACCAGTTTGCTTATCGTTGCAACAGATCCACCGAGGACGCTATCTCAACAGCACTACACACTGCACTAACCCACCTCGCTTGGAAGCATAAAGTAATCTAAATCTCCCTGGTAGGCGGCTGCGTTGACCTTGGACCTCAGAAAATACAGTGGACCCACACCAGCAGATGACATGGGACCCCAAACCGCCACTGACTGTGGAAACTTTACAGGGTACCTCGAGCAATGTGGATTCCGTGCCTCTCCTCTCTTCCTCCAGATTCTGGGACCTTGATTTCTATAGGAAATGGTCCTTGGTCTCCCAGGACCAAGATGGCATCGCGATCACACTGCGAGGCTCAGCGTCTTACCAGTTTTAGTGATGTTATACTTCTGTACTTAGCTATCTCCAGTTTTCTTGCGCAAATAACTCTTGCGAACTACAGCTACAAGAGACAGACTCTTTTGGAAATTAACATTCACTGCACAAACACCGGATTCACGCAATCTTTGACTGTCTGTCTTATTCCTCTCTTCTCCTCAAAGAATTCTTTGAGCGTCAATCTTCCTTCCTGGTGATACTTAATCACTAATTTTAAGTTTGCCATAATAATTAACATTCCCTAATCAGAAGCCCTGGATGAACAGAGAGGTTCGCACTCTGCTCAAAGCCAGAGATGCTGCCTTCAGATCAGGACGCCGGGAAGCATACAGCTTGGTCAGAGCTAACCTGAGGAGAGGAATAGCTATAGCCAAGCACTGCTACAAACGCCGGTCCTGATTCACAAAAAAAACAAAAGCAGATGCACATAAATGGAAAAACCTAATGCGTACAAAAGAAGGGCAAAAAACAAGACTGGTGGTCTGAGATTTCTTACCATGGCATCCCTCAGCATAGAAGCGCTCAGGGTACGAGCGTCCTTTGTACCGCCCACTGGAGTTCCTGGCAATATGAAGAGACTAATAGCTATATCCAAGCACTGCTACAAACGCCGGATTGAGGAGCACTTTACCTCCTCTGACCCTCGGCGTATGTGGTAGGGAATACACACCCTGACTGACTATAAACCAACTAGCTTTGTTCCATGTACCAACAGTGCTTCACTCCCTGATGAGCTGAACAACTTTTACACTCGTTTCGACCAGATGATATTGATATCTTCAATAAACGATCCTCCACCGACGACAACCCACTTGTACTTTCCACTTCGGACGTCAGTCGCATGCTGAGCAGAGTGAATGCACGGAAGGCAGCTGGCCCTGATGGTGTACCTGGCCGTGTGCTAAGAGCTTGTGCTGTGGAACTTGCGGGTGTCTTCGCTCTCAACAGCACTACACACTGCACTAACCCACCCCGCTTGGAAGCATAAGGAAGCATAAAGTAATCTAAATCTCCCTGGTAGGCGGCTGCGTTGACCTTGGACCTCAGAAAATACAGTGGACCCACACCAGCAGATGACATGGGACCCCAAACCGCCACTTACTGTGGAAACTTTACAGGGTACCTCGAGCAATGTGGATTCCGTGCCTCTCCTCTCTTCCTCCAGATTCTGGGACCTTGATATCCATAGGAAATGGTCCTTGGTCTCCCAGGACCAAGATGGCGTCACGATCACACTGCGAGGCTCAGCGTCTTACCGGTTTTAGTGATGTTATACTTCTGTACTTAGCTATCTCCAGTTTTCTTGCGCAAATAACTCTTGCGAACTACAGTTACGACAGACAGACACTTTTGGAAATTAACATTCACTGCACAAACACCGGATTCAGCATTGGTTCGACTTTAACCAGCTTCAAAACAACACCCCACCCCCATCTTGGACTTTCCGATCATCTTTCTTTGTTCCTGCTTCCCAAATACACTCCAGTCATGCAGAGGATTAAGCCTTCAACCAGAACTGTAAAGTTCTGGATGGATGGGGCTGACTCCTTCCTTCAGCAACAGTTCCAGCACACCGACTGGAGTGAGTATGCTGCCCGAGCCTCCACAGGCTCACACATCCACTTGGACACCTACACTAACTCTGTCCTGAAACACATCAACAACTGTGTGGACTGACTTTGACTGTCTGTCTTATTCCTCTCTTCTCCTCAAAGAATTCTTTGAGCATCGATCTTTCTTCCTGGTGATACTTAATCATTAAATTTAAGTTTGCCATAACAATTAACATTCCCTATTCAAATGCCCTGGATAAACAGAGAGGTTCGCACATTGCTCAAAGCCAGAGATGCTGCCTTCAGATCAGGACGCCGGGAAGCATACAGCTTGGCCAGAGCTAACCTGAGGAGAGGAATAGCTATAGCCAAGCACTGCTACAAACGCCGGTCCTGATTTACAGAAAAAAGAAAAGCAGATGCACATAAATGGAGAAACCTAATGCATACAAAAGAAGGGCAAAAAACAAGACTGGTGGTCCGAGATTTCTTGGCATGGCATCCCTCAGCATAGAAGCGCTCAGGGTACAAGCGTCCTTTGTACCGCCCACTGGAGTTCCTGGCAATATGAAGAGACTAACAGCTATAGCCAAGCACTGCTACAAACTCTGGATTGAGGAGCACTTTACCTCCTCTGACCCTCGGCGTATGTGGCAGGGAATACACACCCTGACTGACACTGACACACCCATCTCAGTTACCTCCATCGTGTATATTTGTAATATTGTACTATAGTGAGAAAGGTTTATTCTATTTTATTTCACTCAGCATGTAGCCAGATAGGCTATTTACTTTGGTGCAGTTTATTATATAAAGTTTATGCACTTTATTAACAAGTTTTCCAGTGTCTGCAGTCATCTTTCTCTAAAACTCACACAAAGACATTATTTGAACTATAATTCCAAAACACCTCAAGTCTGCCTCCTTTGTACTAATTTTGGATTGTTTTCTCACTGATGATTTGTCAAAATAGCTAAAGTTCAGATTTTAAGTAAATTTGCCTTTTGAAAAACTGCCTCCTTTGTACTAATGTAGGATTGTTTTCACAGTGCAAAAAGTGGCATATTGATTAGTCAAAATAGCTCTGATATGTTGTAACCTTATTTTAAGTAGTTTTTGTCTTTTGAAAAACTGCCAATAGGTAAAGATATTTTTACATAAATTTATACAAAAAACAACCCTCAGCTACTTGTAAAAAGGACATTTTTACTTAAACATTTAAAAACCCAAGTAAAAGAATATTATCAGGACATTTTTTCTTGTTTTAAGTCAAAATATCTCACCCCATTGGCAAAGTGTTTTTCTTGACAAGTAAATATGACTCAAATTAAACTTAAATACTATTTTTGAGCAATTTTTACTTAACTGAATTTTTTATTTATATTTCTCAAGGTTTTTGTAGGTTTCACATCAAATAATACTGCATTAGATCAACAAATATAAACTAAAAAGCTTAAATAATTCTTTATTGTGTGTATTCTAAATAAACAAGTATTATTTCATTATATTTTTGAAAGATTATAATAATAATTATCAGCAGCTGAGAAAACTGCCAAAGTACCAAAATATTTTTTATTTGTTGAGACTGTTGCCCTAAACTAAACTCCTGAAAGTCTGTGCCTGCTGTGACTCTCAGAGCTTTGTCAGTCAACACAGTTCACACTATCACCCATCCCCCCGTTTTAGCACCTAGTAGTGGCTTAATGTACATAACAAAATGTGGCCTAATGGGTTGCAAATTACCCCAGCACTGCCATTTGGCAGCCTCTGGTAGAAAAAGGGGGTATATGAAAATCCTGATAGTTCTAGTGTTGACATTCTGACTGGTGTTCGCTCAGAAGCTTTTAAATTTTTCGCTTCCACCTTAAGTAATGCAGCAGTAACATTAGCTAACTTGAAAATTTGAAAGTAAGGCGTTCGGACAAGAGTTTCAGAAGGGCAGGCTGGCTCACTGTGGTTACGTGTTTGTCGGTTTACTGGCATTATACATATATCAAAGATAGTTGGAAACTTTGTGAAAGGACGTTTGTGTTGCCTTATCAAAGTAGCCAACACTTTAAAAATGTTAATGTCTATGGATGTTGGGCATGTTAAAAGTATTAAAAACATTACAAAACACTTCAACGAATGATAAATATATACGCCATCCCAATCCCAATATATTTGCCTGTAATGGAATATATTGGAATCGGGACGTTCCGGGAGCCACCTGGTGGATTGATGCAAAAGTGCGGGTAAAAGGCCCAAACTTTGAGGATTTTTAGCTCTCACCACGTGTGCCCAGGACCCGACCCCGGGCTCTGCAAAGTAAATCGTCTAGGGGGCGCCGCGCGCTAGGCCGATAAGGTCCACCAAGCGGCGTATCATATATGTGGATTGGGATGGTGTGGTACTACGAAGAGGTAAGCAACTGCTATTTTGTCCACTAAATGGCTTTTCGGAACTAAGACCCCACCACCACCTGTTAGGTCTAAATGGAATTGTGGACCCATTTGTGGCCACATACTTATATATGTTAAGATAGGATAAATCTCCTTCAAAATTATATTGAACAAAAAAATCTGAATTAAAAAAGGGCTTTTTTCAGCAGTAAATTCAGTGGTGGTTGAAGTGAGGGGTATATATATCTATGTTTGTGTGCGCTTTTAAACGTATTTATGTTTATATAAATATTATGTTTGTATAATGTTTATACAAAATCTCATAAACATTGTTCAGAACATTAAACACTGGAATTGTTTCCGTTATTTGGTAAGTTAAGGCTTTATGTTGTTTCAGCAATAACGCCATACACCAGTTGGTGGCAGTAAAGCATCATGATTCACGAAATACACAAACTTAACGTGTTAACACGTTCATAACGCGTCAATACCTTAACGTGTTAACACGAAATTATACGCTACGTGTCAACACGGAGAATCCAACACGTTTAGAGCATAATTTAAAACAAATGAAAAAAAAACAGAGGAATTCAAGTTTATAAAGTGTATTGGACTAAAAACAATAAGCTTGTAGCCTACTTAGTGTATACTCAAATACCTACATGCAAAATTGAGCCATGCTTTGGTACTGCGTTCTTATAATGTTTTTTGTGAATTGACTACACTCGGCTCAGAGTCACAGTCAGAAAACAGCGTTGGCCCACAGCAGGCTCAGTGTCACTTTTCTGAGTGTTCTTCGTCAGTAGTCATGGGGGTCCAGGTGTAAGGAATGTCGTTGGTCTCTAAGCGTATTGGATTTGACCATGTTTTTTATGAGATTTTGTATTAACATTATACATATATAAATACGTTTAAAAGCACACACACACACACACACACACACACATATATATATATATATATATATATATATATATATATATATATATAAACCCCTCACTTCAACCACCACTGAACTGCTGAAAAAGCCCTTTTTTAATTCAGAATTTTTTGTTCAATTTCATTTTGAAGGAGATTTATCCTCTCTTAATTTATATATAGAAGTAGATACACATAATTAAATAAAACATGAGTAACTTAATGTATCGTTAAACATACAATACGTTTACAGAAAGAGGAGGATCTGGAAAGTTAATTTCACCATGGGTTTGTATTGACACTGTATTGTTTAGCAGTATGCTATTAAAAGAATGCACATAATTTATCAATGTCAAATCTCAGTATGTGTCACACACATAGTGTGAGAGAATAGTGATGTTTGTTTGATATACAATTATGAAAAGCTTTAGAGCATGTTATGAATGAAGTTATATAATAATATGCATGTTTACAAATTTTAAGGTACTAAACACCAGAGGTTTTTTATTGTGAAAAATTAACTTCCAGTTGCTATGGGGATCAGCTTACTAATATTGCTGTCTTCACACTGCTCACGTAGGGCTCAACGTAGCCATAGGTCAGTGCTTCGCTCACTATGTTATGAATAATTCAGATGAAACGTAGGGACTACGTTCACAAAGGATTTATGTTTCGTGTCAGCTACAGTGTGTGATGTAAATCCAATCATGAATATGTAAGTAGGCCCGTATGGATTAGTTAAATGCTGTTTTAACTACAGTAACTGAAAAATATCACTGGTGAACGAGACAAAATACATATTCAATTATAACTGATATCACAACAAAAATATAGAATTAGAAACAGTACATAAAAACCCAAACAAAGTGTAGTGTAGCGAAACTGGTGGACTCTCTCTTTGTCTGTGTGTAGATGGATATAATCTCGGTGTGGGGACTAAAACTTGTTTACAGACTCACATTTTTAGTTATACAAATACACGCATTCTTGTGTGTGTACGATTGTTTACATGTGTAAGGAAGAGACGTTATAAAAAATAACTAAATACTCTATAAAGGACTTAAATCCAGGATAATAAGTCTGAATTAATGAAGACACGGCCCCTGTGCATAACTCGTGCGGGAGTTTAAATATCATTTGATTAGAATACAACACTTTTCATGTGTTTAATGAATATATTTTTTGTTAAATATTGGTTTTAATCATAACATAAATGTGTCGCTTTGTCAGTTAGCAAAGTTACATCAGCCAGTAATGTTAAGCTACAGCCCGGTCTCACACCTACTCGTGATATAGTAATCTGCAATTCGTGACATATCGCATATTTTCAGCATGAATTGCAGTCTCCTATATATGTGACTATATCACAAGTAGGTGTGAGACCAGGTTGTAAGCTATCACTACCTCGGGATGTAAAGGTCTTCCATGTGTCTTAGCAAATTACAAATAATTAAAATAAATGTTTTACAGTTACTGAAAGACATCTACGAAGAAATGTACTGCTTAAATATAATATATAACACTTGTGTCAAATATATTGCAATTGGGATGGTTAAAGTAAAGACTTATACATTTTGGGAAAACATTTTATATAGTTAAAAAAAATACATGTTTCCATACAGCCCAAGTCCCTCTGATCCTTTTTCTGTAATTAGAAGTGTAAAATTCTACTGTCAAAAACCCATATATGTTTTTGACTGGAATATATTGGAAGTTGGATTATCAGATCTTGGCTTAGGAGTGAAATATCTTCAAAGTAAGACCAGTTTCGTCTAAGTCTGAGTGTCATCAACTCAGGGTGTGAGTTTGGAGATGATTGGAGGACATAAATTTTTTCACTTAAAAACAACTCATAGGGGGACCCCTTTTAGTTTTTTTGAGTGAAAATATTTATTCTCTCCAATCTTCTCCAAACTCACACGCTGAGTAAGATAGACCCAGACAAAGATAGACCCGTTTGTAAAAACCTCTTATGTTGTTCTGAAGCTGAGATCTGATAATCCTACTTCCAATATATTCAAGTCAAAAAAAAATATATGGATTTTGGACAGTAGAATTTTACAACTCCAAAGACAGATATGAGATCAGGGAGTCATGGGATATATGGCTAAATGTATTTTTAGACATTACAATTATGTTTTCCTAAAACGTGCTCTGATGACAATATGTAGTGATGGGACACCATCCCACTTTGAACATATTTGACACAATATATATGGTAATTGAACAAGCATCCCACTTACAATATATTTGAAGCCATAAGGATGTATGGTAATTGGACAACCATCTCATTTCCAATATATTTGACACCATCAGGATATAGGGGAATTGGACAACTATCCCACTTACAATATATTTGACACCATCAGGATGTATGGGAATTGGACAACCATCCCACTTCCAATATATTTGACACCATCAGAATATATTGCAATTGGACAACCATCCCACTTCCAATATATTAGACACCATCAGGATAACCATCCCACTTCCAATATATTTGACACCATCAGAATATATTGCAATTGGACAACCATCCCACTTCCAATATATTAGACACCATCAGGACAACCATCCCACTTCCAATATATTTGACACCATCAGAATATATTGCAATTGGACAACCATCCCTCTTCCAATATATTTGACACCATCAGGATGTATGGGAATTGGACAACCATCCCACTTCCAATATATTTGACACCATCAGAATATATTGCAATTGGACAACCATCCCACTTCCAATATATTAGACACCATCAGGACAACCATCCCACTTCCAATATATTTGACACCATCAGAATATATTGCAATTGGACAACCATCCCACTTCCAATATATTAGACACCATCAGGACAACCATCCCACTTCCAATATATTTGACACCATCAGAATATATTGCCATTGGACAACCATCCCTCTTCCAATGTATTTGACACCATCAGAATATATTACAATTGGACAACCATCCCACTTCCAATATATTTGACACCATCAGAATATATTGCAATTGGACAACCATCCCACTTCCAATATATTTGACAGCAATTGGACAACCATCCCACTTCCAATATATTCGGAGGCCGGAAATACCCCATCCCAAACCCAATATAATATACATGTGTTGGGACATTCCATGTGCCACCTGGTGGACTGATGAAAAATTGCGGATAAAAGGCCCAAACTTTGATTATTCATATCTCTTTCCACGTGAGGAGTAGAGACTCAGCGAGGGCGCGGAACTTCGTGGCGTGTTCCCCTGAGCGCACTGGACCCGCTCTCGGGCTCGGCAAAAATCATTTAACGGGCGCCGCGCGCTAGCGCTCTGGTCCCGTCCGATGGCAATATACCATATGTGGATTGGGATGTTGAGTGGCTTTCTTAAGTTAAGGCTTTATGTTGTTTCAGCAATAACGCCATACACCAGTTGGTGGCAGTAAAGCATCATGATTCACGAAATACACAAACTTAACGTGTTAACGCGAAATTATACCCTACGTGTCAACACGGAGAATCCAACACGTTTAGAGCA
>NW_027101134.1:0-57365 GCF_029633855.1 Hoplias malabaricus | reverse complement strand
AAACCTCAGAGAGATCGCAAAGCTCGCAAGAAATACCTCAGACAAATCGCGCAGCATGCACAAAACCCTCAGAGAGATCGCAAAGCTCACAAAAAAAACTCAGACAGATCGAGCAGCATGCACAAAACACACAGAGAGATCGCAAAGCTCACAAAAAAAACCTCAGACAGATCGCGCAGCACGCACAAAACACACAGAGAGGTCGCAAATCTCACAAAAAAAACATCAGAGAGATGGCGCAGCATGCACAAAACACACAGAGATCGCAAAGCTTACAAAAAAAAACCTCAGACAGATCGCGCAGCATGCACAAAACACACAGAGAGATCGCAAAGCTCACAAGAAAAGCCTCAGAGAGATCGCAAAGCTCACAAAAAAACCTCAGAGAGATCGCAAAGCTCGCAAGAAAAACCTCAGAGAGAGCGCGCAGCACACACAAGATACTCGGAGATCGCAAAGCTCACAAAAAAAAAACCTCAGACAGATCGCGCAGCACGCACAAAACACTCAGAGAGATCGCAAAGCTCGCAAAAAAAACTCAGACAGATCGCGCAGCACGCACAATACATTCAGAGAGATCGCAAAGCTCGCAAGAAAAACCTCAGAGAGATCGCAAAGCTCGCAAGAAAAACCTCAGACAGATCGCGCAGCATGCACAAAACACACAGAGAGATCGCAAAGCTCACAAGAAAAGCCTCAGAAAGATCGCAAAGCTCACAAAAAAAAACTCAGACAGATCGAGCAGCATGCACAAAACACACAGAGAGATCGCAAAGCTCACAAAAAAAAACCTCAGACAGATCGCGCAGCACGCACAAAACACACAGAGAGATCGCAAAGCTCACAAAAAAAAACTCAGATAGATCGCGCAGCACGCACAAAACACACAGAGATCGCAAAGCTCGCAAAAAAACCTCAGAGAGATCGCAAAGCTCGCAAGAAACGCCTCAGACAGATCGCGCAGCACCCACAAAACACTCAGAGAGATCGCAAAGCTCACAAAAAAACCTCAGACAGATCGCGCAGCACCCACAAAACACTCAGAGAGATCGCAAAGCTCGCAAGAAAAGCCTCAGAGAGATCGAGCAGCACCCACAAAACACTCAGAGAGATCGCAAATCTCATAAAAAAAACCTCAGAGAGATCGCGCAGCATGCATAAAACACACAGAGAGATCACAAAGCTCACAAAAAAAAAACATCAGAGAGATGGCGCAGCATGCACAAAACACACAGAGAGATCGCAAAGCTCACAAGAAAACCTCAGAGAGAGCGCGCAGCCCGCACAAAACACTCAGAGAGATCGCAAAGCTCACAAAAAAAAACCTCAGACAGATCGCGCAGCACGCACAAAACACACAGAGAGATCGCAAAGCTCACAAGAAAAGCCTCAGAGAGATCGCAAAGCTCACAAAAAAACCTCAGAGAGAGCGCGCAGCCCGCACAAAACACTCAGAGAGATCGCAAAGCTCACAAAAAAACCTCAGAGAGATCGCAAAGCTCGCAAGAAAAACCTCAGAGAGATCGCAAAGCTCGCAAGAAAAACCTCAGACAGATCGCGCAGCATGCACAAAACACACAGAGAGATCGCAAAGCTCACAAGAAAAGCCTCAGACAAATCGCGCAGCATGCACAAAACCCTCAGAGAGATCGCAAAGCTCACAAAAAAAAACTCAGAGAGATCGCGCAGCATGCACAAAACCCACAGAGAGATCGCAAAGCTCGCAAGAAAAGCCTCAGAGAGATCTCGCAGCACGCACAAAACACACAGAGAGATCGCAAAGCTCACAAAAAAAACCTCAGACAGATCGCCCAGCATGCACAAAACACACAGAGAGATCGCAAATCTCGCAAGAAAATCCTCAGAGAGATCTCGCAGCATGCACAAAACACACAGAGAGATCACAAAGCTCACAAAAAAAACATCAGAGAGATGGCGCAGCATGCACAAAACACACAGAGATCGCAAAGCTCACAAAAAAAAACCTCAGACAGATCACGCAGCATGCACAATACATTCAGAGAGATCGCAAAGCTCACAAAAAAAAACTCAGACAGATCACGCAGCATGCACAAAACACACAGAGAGATCGCAAAGCTCGCAAGAAAAGCCTCAGAGAGATCGCGCAGCACGCACAAAACACACAGAGAGATCGCAAAGCTCGCAAAAGAACCTCAGAGAGATCGCAAAGCTCGCAAGAAACGCCTCAGAGAGATCGCGCAGCACGCACAAAACACACAGAGAGATCGCAAAGCTCGCAAAAAAACACAGAGATCGCAAAGCTCACAAAAAAACATCAGAGAGATGGCGCAGCACGCACAAAACACTCAGAGAGATCGCAAAGCTCACAAGAAAAGCCTCAGAGAGATCGAACAGCACGCACAAAACACACAGAGAGATTGCAAAGCTCACAAGAAAAGCCTCAGAGAGTACGCAAAGCTCACAAAAAAACCTCAGAGAGAGCGCGCAGCCCGCACAAAACACTCAGAGAGATCGCAAAGCTCACAAAAAAACCTCAGAGAGATCGCAAAGCTCGCAAGAAAAACCTCAAAGAGATCGCAAAGCTCGCAAGAAAAACCTCAGACAGATCGCGCAGCATGCACAAAACACACAGAGAGATCGCAAAGCTCACAAGAAAAGCCTCAGAAAGATCGCAAAGCTCACAAAAAAACCTCAGAGAGATCGCAAAGCTCACAAGAAAAACCTCAGAGAGATCGCGCAGCATGCACAAAACCCACAGAGAGATCGCAAAGCTCACAAAAAAAACTGAGAGAGAGCGCGCAGCACGCACAAGATACTCAGAGATCGCAAAGCTCACAAAAAAAACCTCAGACAGATCGCGCAGCACGCACAAAACACTCAGAGAGATCGCAAAGCTCGCAAAAAAAACCTCAGACAGATCGCGCAGCACGCACAAAACATTCAGAGAGATCGCAAAGCTCGCAAAAAAACCTCAGACAGATCGCGCAGCATGCACAAAACCCTCAGAGAGATCGCAAAGCTCACAAAAAAAAAACTCAGACAGATCGCGCAGCACGCACAAAACACACAGAGAGATCGCAAAGCTCACAAAAAAAACCTCAGACAGATCGCGCAGCACGCACAAAACACACAGAGAGATCGCAAAGCTAGCAAGAAAAGCCTCAGAGAGATGGCAAAGCTCACAAAAAAACCTCAGAGAGAGCGCGCAGCATGCACAAAACACTCAGAGAGAGCGCGCAGCATGCACAAGATACTCAGAGAGATCGCAAAGCTCACAAAAAAAACCTCAGACAGATCGCGTAGCACGCACAAAACACACAGAGATCGCAAAGCTCGCAAGAAAAGCCTCAGAGAGATGGCAAAGCTCACAAAAAAACCTCAGAGAGAGCGCGCAGCATGCACAAAACACTCAGAGAGATCGCAAAGCTCGCAAGAAAAGCCTCAGAGAGATCGCAAAGCTCACAAAAAAACCTCAGAGAGATCGCAAAGCTCGCAAGAAAAACCTCAGAGAGATCGCGCAGCGCACACAAAACACACAGAGACATCGCAAAGCTCACAAAAAAAACCTCAGACAGATCTCGCAGCATGCACAAAACACTCAAAGAGATCGCAAAGCTCGCAAGAAAAGCCTCAGAGATCTCGCAGCAGGCACAAAATACTCAAAGTCAAAGTTTTCGAAATTGGATCCCACTTCCAATTTATTTTACTATATTGGAATATATTGGAAGTGGTATCCCATTTCCAGTTTATTTGACTTGGCTGAAATAGACTGGAATTGGGATCCCACTTCCAATTCATTTCAGCCAAGTCATGTACGTGTTTCATGGGATCCCACTTCCAATTTATTTCAGCCAAGTCATGTACATGTTCCATGGGATCCCACTTCCAATTTATTTGACTTGAATGAAATCAATTGGAAATGGGATAGTGAGATTGGGTCCAAAATTGGTCCCAATTTGTCAAAATTGACCCCAATTTGACTTGGTTAGAATAGATTGGAAGTGGGATCCCACTTCCATTCTATTTGATTTGACTGGAATAAATTGGAAGTGAGATAGGGTCCCAATTTGTCAATATAGGCCTCAGTTCTGGCCCCAAAATCAAAGATTTCCAAATTCCAAATAGTAAAATAAATTGGAAGTGGGATCCCACTTCCAGTTTATTTGATTTGACTGGAATAGATTGGAAGTAAGATCCCACTTGCAATTTATTTGACTTGGTTAGAATAGATTGGAAGTGGGCAAACAAAGGAAAACATTTTTCATGAATAAATTTGCTGAACATAACATACTACGCAAGATCCCAGTGACCCCATCTTCTGATATGTTGTTTGGGGGACTCAGATGATTCAGTACTCGACGCCGTGAAGTCGGTAGACCCCCCCAAGCTCAGTTTCTGGACATCCCACTCCCAATTTATTCCCATTCAAATTTCATTCATGGGTTTTGGACACCCCTTAAAAGGGTCCGAATGACCCCAAATGTTAATATGTTTATTGTGCACACCCCACGAGACAGCCTGTGAAGTTGTGTAAGCCTAACTTCAAGTCAAATATATTGGGAGTGGGATCGGTCAGTTCCGAGTCTGACGTCCCACTTCCAATCTATTGCATTCAATTAAAATACATTGGGAGTCGGATCGGTCAGTTCCGAGTCCGACGTCCCACTTCCAATCTATTGCATTCAATTCAAATACATTGGGAGTGGGATCGGTCACTTCCGAGTCTGCCGTCCCACTTCCAATCTATTGCATTCAATTCAAATACATTGGGAGTGGGATCGGTCACTTCCGGGTCCGACGTCCCACTTCCAATCTATTGCATTCAATTCAAATACATTGGGAATGGGATCAGTCAGTTCCGTGTCCGACGTCCCACTTCCAATCTATTGCATTCAATTAAAATACATTGGGAATGGGATGTCCGACGTCTGCGCCAGACTTGACTAACCCCACCCACCAGCACAAACCAGGCAAGTAGATTACACAGCGAACAGGTAAGTGATTTTAAGGATACACTTACAGATAATGGCCATTTGTTTGCCCATAGTAAGGGTGTATGTACAAAGCTTGCTCTAAGGAATGTAAACATTTGTTACAGTATCAAGACTGTCTGTCAGTCTGAAATGATGAATATTTAGCACTAAATCAAGCCACTCCTACAGGCTATAAATATGTACACAGCCCCAGACTGACGGGCAAAGGGGGTGGATTATGTATAATTTACAAAAATAATTTAATTATTAACCAAAAACATGGTTACAACTTTACTTCCTTTGAAATTATGTACATTAACATAATTAACCCCGCCACAAATAAGAACACAATCTCCTTATTAAACATTTATAGACCACCAGGGCCATATTCAGAATTTATAAAAGAATTTGGTGAACTAGCTGCTAATTTAGCAGTGTCCTGTGATACGTTAATAATTGTAGGAGACTTTAACATTCATTTTGAGAAAAGTGATGATCCCCTAAAAAAGAACATTCACATAAATCATAGATACTGTTGGTTTCACACAAAATGTATCAGGTCCTACTCATTATTGTAATCACACACTAGACTTGGTTTTGACCCTGGGCACGAACATAAAAAACTTAAATATTCTCCCGCAGTCTTCCACAGTCTCAGACCACTACATAATTTCGTATGAATAGTTTAGATATAAAAAAAAATGTACATGCCCACATTACTATATAAAGCGCTCACTAACCCCATCTACTTCCCCTAAATTTACTGAAAACATCACTGATTTATTGACCTCAGTCAGTAGTCCAGCGGACCCACTGGAGCTGGACAGACTAATGGACTACTTAGATAACACACTTTGATCAACTTTAGATAGTGTAGCACCACTTAAGCGTAAAAAGCTACGACAGAAAAAACTCGCTCCCTGGTATAATGAAGAAACACTCACCTTAAAACAAACCGTAAGGAAATTAGAGCGGAAATGGCGGTCGACTAAACTGGAAGTATTTCACTGTGCCTGGAAAAACAGCCTTATCGAATTTAGAAGGGCGCTCGTCAATGCACGTTCAGCACATCTGGCCTCACTGATTGAAAATAATAAAGACAATCCTAGAGCACTCTTTAATGTAATCTCTAAACTTACAAACAATCGGGCAGCTACTGATACACAGATCCCAGCTGTTCACACCAGCAATGCTTTTATGGACTTTTTTAACAATAAGATTGAACATATTAGACAAACAATATACTAAATCCAGCCTGTCTGTCATCTGGTGTGGATGATATAGAACAAAACAGAGAAGGACGACTAGAGGACTTTGACCCACTACCACAGCTAGAATTGGATTGACCTGTTTGTATGACCTGCACACTTGATGCAATACCAACAAAACTATTTAAAGAAGTATTACCAGTCATAATCAATCCCCTTTTAACAATCATAAATTCGTCCCTTATACTGTATGTGATCACGTACACAAAGCATTTAAACTAGCAGTTATTAAACCCCTGATCAAGAAACCGAATCTTGATCCTAGTGTACTATCCAATTACAGACCTTCTCTTCATATTTAAGATCTTAGAAAAAGTTGTGGTCCAACAACTTCCCTCATACTTGCATAAGAATAACATATATAAAAAATTTCAATCTGGTTTTAGGCCACACCATAGCACCGAAACGGCTTTAGTTAAGATAGCAAACAACCTTCTTCTCACCTCTGATCGAGGCTGCGTATCCATGCTAGTTCTACTCGACCTCAGTGCAGCTTTTGATACAAGTGATCATACTATTCTGCTAGAAAGATTAAAAAACATGGTTGGAATAACAGGAACGGCCCTATCATGGTTTAAGTCTTATCTCAAGGATCGCTACCAGTTTGTAAAAGTAAATAATGTTTCTTCTTTGTAAGAAAAAAATGAGATCTGGAATTTCCCAAGGCTCCATTCTAGGACCTTTACTATTCATATTATAAATGCTGCCACTGGGCAGAGTTATTAGCAGGCATGGCATTACCTTCCACAGTTACACAGATATACATATCAGCCAAACCAGATGACAAACCTACACTAAAGAAAATGGAGGACTGTGTTAAAGAAGTGAAGCATTGGATGTCATACAATTTCCTTCTGCTAAACAGCGACAAAACCGAGGTTCTCCTTCTAGGTCCAAAACCTGTTATAAATAAGGTATCAGACTTAATACATAATTTTGACTTCCCTGTTCTCCCTAGCTCATCAGCTAAAAATCTGGGTGCCATAATTGATTCAGATCTATCATCATGATCAGCATATAGGTAAAATTACAAAAACAGCTTTCCTACATCTTCGGAACCTCGCTAAGTTAAGAAATTCCTTATCCCACCCAGATGCAGAAACATTTGTTCACGCTTTTATTACATCAAGATTAGATTATTGCAATGCACTTTTATCAGAATGCTCCAGCAGAAACTTGAGTAAACTCTTTCTCCTACAAAGCCCCTCGGCTCTGGAACAATCTTCCAGCTAGTGTCCGGGACGCAGACACAGTCACTATGTTTAAGTCTAGGCTCAAAACACACTTGTTCAGTTTAGCCTTTGGCAACTAACCTCTGTCTAGTTTAAGGTTGTCATTTCAGGAACTCATGGACATGGGGAATCAGGGTAAACGCGGATGATGTTCTCACAATTTCTCTTTTTTGGAGCTGAAAGACGTCCTTGCCTGAGCTCCTTCTGGTTTCCCTCCTCCCAGTCTGTTACAGTCAGATCCGTCACATGCTCTTTTTCTCTGCTGCACTCAACTAAACTAACCGCTTCCCTTTACTGTTTTCTGAGAAAATGGTGGCCCACTGATGGAAGATTGTTTGCTGGATTCTCCTGCGGCCCAGACCAGACCAGACCAGCTGCTCACCTCCATCTACTGCTGCCAGCCTCTGACCACTCACCATGATCAACTACACTGAAGTAGAAATGGACTCAGATTAGCAACATTGACTGATTCTTCCAAATCTGATGCACTATTATTATGCCCCAAGATTGATGTCACTATTATGATTATTATCATTATTATTATTATTATGTAGCATAATGACAATTCATTGGTGATCATTTAAAATTCAATCTATAGTTTGATCAGAGGAGGATGGGTCTCCTTTGTGAGTCTTGGTTCCTCCCAAGGTTTCTTCCTCCAGCCTTGAGGGAGTTTTTCCTTGGCAGTGTCGCCTTCCGCTTGCTCGCATTGGGCTTTGTTTTAAATGTTCTGTTCTGAAACTGTGAAGCTGCTTTGTGACAACGTCAGTTGTAAAAGGCGCTATACAAATAAAGTTGATGTTTGGATGTCTTTTCAACTTTAATCCAGAGTTTATTGGATGACATTTATGTACGTGATTTCCACATTGAAATAACGGCTTTAAAAGGACGTCTTTAATGTGACTTAGTTAGTCGTCTTTTCAACGTCAGTGTTTCATTTTCATTTTCAACCTTAAAAAAACGTTGATTAGACCACAGTCAAGTACATTATTTCAACATTGAATCAACGGCTAAATGTTTACTGGGATTGCAGTTAGCACACTACACTGATCAGAGCATTTTATTAAACACATATGGAAACATTCAGTGTCATGCTGAAGGGAGGAGATTGTTATTTAAGTTTAAGTGAAGACGACTGGACTGGAACGACAGCTCTAAAATGAATGAACTCTGAGTGAGAAACCGGAAGGTGGCAGAAGAGAACTGATGTAAAAACACAGAAGAAGAAGACGATGAAGCTACGCACTCTTTTCAGTGACCGCGGCACGCGAGCAGCTCTCACCAGCCTCAGGGAACAGCTTCATCCCATAAATATGTCAATTTAACCTTCTATTTTTGGATACATATGTATTTTGGTATCGCCCAAATGTAGTCAACATCGTTAATGTTATGTACGTTATTCTATCAACTGCTATATGGTACATACGTAATATTGAACCGTTTTTTTTTTTTGTTTGTTTGTTTTTTTTCCAAATGACAAACTTTAGCTAACCTGTTTAACTCTAGCTAGCTCTTTTTTCCCCTCTGACATAGAAAACATTTAAATGACATGACAATCGCTCATACATGAGTATTTTAATTTGAGTAATTATGTGGTTTGATGGCGAATTTTACAAGACGATGTGAGCATTTTTTATGTCACAGAACCGCTTCCCTCAGTATAAGAAATAAAATAAGAAATAAAACTGCTTAAACACATTAAGAAGACATAAAGTAGTAGCTACGTGGGTTAAAATACATTCTCAATCTCAGTGCTGGTTTTTTGGTGTAAAGTAATATTTTGAATATATAATTTCACATACACTCATTTTTTGTTAGTGAGTAGCAGTGAGTTTTGGCTGGTGATTAATGGGTTGCAGAAGGTTATATGAAAGCTATAGAAGCTTATTTACTGAGAGAAAAAAATAAACAAAAGCACGTGAAGTAGTTTATTTTTGGAGCTGTGAAGTTAGTACATTTTTTTCAAAATTAACTATGAACATGAACTAATTCATTTTCTTTATGTAATTATGTAAAGATGGACTGTAGTAAAAAAAAATGAGTAGGGCAGTGAAAAATGGTGGGCAGGGAGAAAAGCAAATAGGAGGTTAATTTAAGTTATTTAGATGAGATCTTTAGCATCAGTTGTAGCATAATCGTTTGTACTATAACCTCATAATCTTTTACATTTGAAGTTCTGTAGTTAATGAATTTGCATGCATAAGCAGTTTACAGTTACTCAGGAACAAGGCGTACAAAACTCAAAGAGCACGCACAGAACTCGTGCAGCTGGCGCACAAAACTCAGAGAGCATGCGCTGAACTCAGCGCTCACGCACAAAGTCATGGAGCACAAATGTCAGAGCTGGATTTTTTGTTTGCAAGTTATAAGTTTTACATTTGAGATGAATTTTTTTTGTGCATTCTTTTTGGCACAAATCAGATTCCATACAGGATTCACTAAAAATAATCAACAAGTTTGCGTCACCATTTGGAATGCTGCGGATGCTTTGAGAATTAAGAATAGGCTTGCGCAACATTTTGAAAGATTCCGGATGCGCTAAAAAAAAAAAAAAAAACATCTAGCAAGGTAGAGGTAGAGGTAGAAGTCTGAGACGGTCAAAAATTTAGTATAAAAAAAAAAAACACAAAGGGGTACCCTTTATTATTATTTTTTTGGGGTGAAAACTGTGACCTCCTCAGATCTTCTCCAAACCCACACCGTGTGTCAGGGAAGTCCTGACAAAGACAGTGGTGTGGTTATTTTCGCTCTACCATATCCCAAAGCTGAGATATGGAGACCTCTTCTAGTCCATAAAATGTATAACTGTATATATCAAGATGGGATTCCTATTTCCAGTCAAGCTAGGTAAACACATGAGTAGAGGGTAACCTTTAAGTTTTACGTTTGATGTTAATTTTTTTTTGTGCGATTCTTTTTGGCACCAATCAGGTTCCATACAGGATTCGCTAAAAATAAACAAGCTTGCGTCACCACTTGGATCGCTCCGGTTGCTACGAGAATTGAGAATAGTCTCGTGCAGCTTTTTGGAACCTTCAGCACATGCTAAAAATAAACAGCATGCTCACGTCATCATTTGGAACGCTCCGGTTTCTACAAGAATTAAGAACAGGTTTTGCAGCTTTTTGGAATCTTCAGGATGCGCTAAAAATAAACAGTAGGCTCACGCCACCCTTTTTAACGCTCCGGTTGCTACGAGAATTAAGAATTGGCTCTCGCAGCATTTTGGAATGTTACAGATGTGCTAAAAAAAATAAAGATTAGGCTCACGCCTCTTTTGTAAATGCTCCATGTGCTGAGTGAAGTATAGAATAGGCTTGCACAGCTTTTTGGAACCTTCAGGATTCCAAGGATTATGGAATCAGATTTGTGCCAAATATGAAACGCTCCATGGCTTTAGTGTGTGAGTTCTGAGTTCTGCGTGTGCTCTCTGAGTTTTGTGCACAAGCAGCACGAGTTCTGTGCACGAGCTCTCTGAGTTTTGTACACTGGATCCTTGAGTTTTGCAAGCAGTTTTGGCAAAAAGCTCTCGTGTGGGCGGGTTTTCTCAGGGGTACCTTCCCATTGGCTAATGAGTTTTTGAGTGACAACTCAGTGCCCAAGGCATTTTGGACTACACATGCGTACACCTACTTGCAGCTCAGCAGCGGAGAGACAGGAAAGATTTTAACATTAAAGAGTGAACAACTTTACACACACAAATTCTCTTTGTACTTTACTGTTTTAAAACGATGAAATACCTGCAAACTTCGACAATCAATGCAGATATTGAGGTAATGTTCTGTCTAAAACAAAGCATTAAAGATTTTACTGTGAGTACAAACCTGTTTGTCCCTCATTACCAGATACTGATCTGAGGTAAATGCACACCGAGGTCTGTTTACTCAGGATGAACCAGAATAAATGAGCACTTATTTGTTTATTTGTAAATTATTATTCATGAGTGCTTGAGCCCCTGTTCAGAAACCTATTGTGTACTAACATAGTGGTTCTTCGCTTTTCCATAATCACTGTTAGATGGTTTAAATGCCCAAATTTTATTTTGAAGATCACAGTTTTGAACAAATGGCATATGTGCATTTTGTTACAGGAGGTCTCAGAGAAAAGAGAAACATCACAGACAAGAGTGTTCCTGCTCCTTTAATGAATACAAATTTGCTTAATATCTAGCTCACACATTACTTCCTGGAAAACACCAGATGTAAAGTTTGAACCACAATCTGATTGAATCTCACGAGGCAGCCCACACCGAGAAAAGAACTGAAACAAACACTCAATTATAGTTCTTGCCTTAATGTTTCTCGAGGGTACAGCCTCCGGAAATCTAGTACACACATCCAATATTGTGAACAGATACTTATAACCCTTTTTTGTCTTGTGCAAAGGTCCAACACAATCTATCGTCACTCGCAAAAATGGAGAGTACACAATGGTGCACAAGGCACTTTCTGATTTGGCTTACCGGCTAGCTGACAAGCATGACATGTCCGACAGTAGGAGATTACATCTCGATGCATCTTCGGCCAATAAAAATAACGCAAGACTCTCTCTTGGGCTTTACGAATACCCACATGCCCTGCCATGGGTGCTTCATGTGCCAAGCGCAACACTTTCAACCTAAAACTCTTCAGCAACACAATCTGCTCCACAACACTCCAATCTTCAACAGCAGGATGATAAGGAGGCCTCCACTTCCGCATAAGCACTCCCTGATGCATATAGAAGACCTCTGCCGACTCCTCTGTCTCCTCCCGTGTACCAGCCCCCTTACACAATGAGGCCAACTCAGGGTCCTCCTTGAGCTCCTTGATTAAGGTTTCCCTATTAAACTGAGCTGCATCTGATTAACCTAGTTTTCCAAAGAAGGTATCTCCAAGCTCAAATGCTGCCTCCTCCAGCCCTCTCTGTGGAACGACCCCCTTGGGGCGAGACTGGGCACGGGTAACGACACAGGTTGAAAACACCTCAGGATACTCCCTGGCCAAAGCCTCTGTTTCTGGTACCTCACATGGCATGTGACTAATTAAAGGGGTTACCGAAACTTGAACCCCAGCAAGATCATTCCCCAATAGCATAGAAACTCCAGGGACTGGTAATGATGGCACTACTGCTACATTAACATAGCCATTTACCAAGTTAGAGGTTAGGTACACTTTATGCAATGGCATGGCACCAAACAAACTTCCCACACCCTGAAGCAACACTGAAGAGTCATTGAAACTGGCTAATCACGAACCCCTTGTAACAACAAGGACTGAACTGCACCAGTGTCCCTGAAAATTTTAATTTTGGTTTCTGGCTCCCCAGAACCAATGGACACTGTACAGCAGGAGACAAACCCATCATACAGAGAGGGGGTTATTTCAGACTCAGGATCCACACAACTAATAGTCCTCTCTGAACCAACTACCAATGCCACAGATTTTGAAGAGTCAGTATAAGACCCACGTCTGCACTTCTGCAGAACTGGACAACCTGATTTTATATGGCCAGGTTTTCTACAATAATGGCAGATTATTTCTCCCGAGGGAGTAGAATTTACAGGTTTTTGAAGTTGACTATGAGGTTTAGAGCCAGATGGCCCTTCCCTATGACTTTTAGTCTCTGCTGATTTAACCTCTGTATTAGCCTTTCTCCAACCACTGATCTCTCTTTCACTCTCGACTCCTTATGGGTAAATTCGTAAGTATCTGCCATCATAGCAGCCTTTTTAACTTCAGTCGCCCCATGCTCCTGAATGTACACTTCCTAAAGAACAGGTAGACTATTTTTAAACTGTTCCATAAGAACAAGCTGTTTTAAATCTGCAAAAGTATAAACTTCACATGCTTTCGTTCAAACACTGCCTCCTGCTGCCTAGCTACATCCAAATAGGTTTCCGCTAGCTTACGTCTAAGAGAACGGAATTTGTGCCTGTAAGTTTCTGGCACAACTTCATAGGCATTCTTCACTGCCGTTTTCACCGTGTCATACTCCATGGAGTGTGCAGAATTCAAAGCTGCATAAGCCTCCCGAGCTTTCCCCTACAGGACACTCTGAACCAAAACGGTCCAACAATTCTCCAGCCAAGCTAATTCCGTGGCTATATTCTCAAAGGCATCAAAAAACACATCTACCTCGTCTTCCTGAAATTTTGGCATTAGATGTAGACATTTGGATACATCAAACCGAGTCTCATGTCTGCGCTGTTGTTGACTCTCCATCTGCGAGAGTTTAACCTTCTCCAACTCAATCTTAGCTAACTCCAGCTCCCGCAAACTATCCTTCTCCTTCTCTCGCCTACCCTTCTCTGCTTGTTCCCTAGCCAATCTTGCCTCAATGATGGAGTCACTCAAACCTAGGGACTGAGCAAGGATCTACTATCTTAATTTTATTCAACTCTGAATCTACCTCAATCTCATAATATTCAGCAAGCTGGAGCAACTGAGGCTTCTTTAATTTTATCCAGTCCGTTGTCTGCAGATGGGCTTGGATAAAACTTTCCGGATCAAACTGAGACATTTTTGGGAAAAAATTTAAAAAATACCAAAAGCCCCCCAGCCGAAATGAGGACAGACCAGAGACCCCTAACTCTAAGGCTACTAAAATTCAAACACCAAGAGGTAACCTATATTCCCCTATTGGCCTAAAATCCCTAAGTACCACCAAAGTATGACTACAAAACTAAAAGTACTTGACAATTTTGGCCACCTTACCTCAAGTCCTCTCATAGGACTTCTGAAAGAACACATACAACTCAAGAAGCCCCAAGTAGGCCACAATTTCCAACAGGTATTTTTGAGTCAAATCAACACCACCAAATCAGATTTCCTGAGAACTCAACCAAACATACCCAATTACCAAAGGTCTAGACTGTATACAATCAAGCAACTCTGCAATCCAATACCCACCTTAGCAAACAGCTAACCTCAACAGAGCACAAAACTATCAAGTTACAATCACACAGCCAACAATTAGATCACGAAAATAAGGTGTTGAAATCTATTGTGATGAAATGAGAACTTGGGAGGGTTCACTCTTCTTACCTAAAGATCCTCGAAGAACCCAAGCGCTGACTCCATGGTCGACCAGCCCAAGCATGTAGAGATTATTCAAAAGGGTAGGTAGTAATCTGGAGGTGCAACAGTTTCCAGAGTGCTAGAGAAAAATCAGCGCCAAAACTTCCACCATCTTATATATATCCAAAACGACACTCCGGTATCTGGCCTCCAAAACCAGAGGTCCTCCCCTTTAAAGGCTCCACTTCAAGATCTCAAGAAAAGTAAGACCCCCCCCCAGTGGCTGGAGTGTGTATTGTGGGAGTCAAGTGTCTATCCCAGTGCACCTAGTTTATAAGAATCTATATTCAACACCATTAACTCTATTGAGAGAAAATCCCAGTTACGAAAATAATCACACCCCTATGTAAGTCAAGGCCTCCTTAATCAACAACATTTTTATTTTGTCAATAAGGTCCATACCACACTTCTGACATATTTCATAAAATATCACCATTTAATATTCTAAACATGTACATAAACAAATGCATACATTTTCAAATGACCTTGCCTTTTCCCCACAGATATCAAATAGAAATCAGAAGAATATCTATTAAACATACCTGAAAACCTGATTTTGGTGGCCTTAAAAGTACACTTACCCTATAATATAGCGTGATTCATATATCAAAGTATATGATCACATTCTAAAGTTGTCATATTGAGAAACAATGATAGAAACATTTTACTTCTCAACCTCAAGTAGACTGTAAGTAATTATTCAAATTTCAAAATTTAACAACCTGGCTATTAGCTCAGACATTACATAATGTGGGTTAAAAGCTAAGTAGAACACTTGCTATTCATCATAATGACACGTTGGCTAGCTGCAGCAAACATTAGAAAAGTAAGCCTAATGCAATAAAAAGTTTTGATGACTTTGTTCACTTGAGATGGCTAAAGAAAAAAACACAAACTTCAAACAAAATGACTGTTACCAACCTGACATGGCGCGCGCTCCTCTGCTCTTTGGGGCTTGAAAACTCCAGAATCCGATAGCTGCTAATCACAACGTATTAGTTGACTGCACAAACTTCTTGTCACACAGCCCACAACACCAACTCACGTTTTTCAGAACAAATTCAAAAAAGCCACACCGAATTTCAGCTGTCTAAAATGCTTCATGAAGGCTGTGGTAAATTCAAAGACTGCCCATTACCACTGCTGCAATGCCCATTATCACAAGTGTCTGTGGTGCTGCATCAGCATTCATCTTCCATCAGTTCAACAATTTTTTTCCCCTCATGTAAGACACCTCTGTGTTGATATCTTATGTGGAAAAAAAATAAATAAATACACACACACACACATTATATTAATTAATTATATTCTTATTGAAAGATGATACAGTAAACATATTAAAAATATTTCAGTGCAAATTTTCTGGTTCAACTTACAATGAACACTAATTATACAACTTTGCTATAAAAACTTTATCATGGAGGTAGTTTAGACCAGTTCTAAAAAAAATATCACTCAACACTAAACACACCCTTGTATTTACAGAAACTTTGAAAAAGCTAAACTTTTTAAGAAATATAATTCTGTTTAAAAATTTCTACAAAAAACAATAAACAAATTTCTTAAAATTGTGTTATTTGTGTTTGGTAGATTATTTCCTGGTTGTAACAATGCTTCTGGGCAATAAATCTTATACAGTTGGAAAGCCTGTTAAATGATGCCACATTTACCTTTTAAAGAGGCGCAACCCACATTCTCAGCTCTACTGCTCATCCCACAAATGCATGTTCCTTACAAATGTGGCACCGTTTAAAGGGGAAATTAACAGGCTTTCCAACGGTATGAGATAAACTGCCAAGAAGCATTGTTACAACAAAAAAAAATAATCTACCAAACACAAATTTCCTTACTTTTTGTGCTAAGTTTATTTTTATAAGATACTCTTTGCAGTTATTTGACATTATTTCATTTGAATTTTGCCAGTCTTTGCTTTCATTATTGTTTTTTGGATTTTGCTGATAAGGTCTTTTGCTTCTGGAATCTCTCCAGAGTCTGCTTCGTGGTTTGCTTGAGTTTTGACAGAAGTTTCAAGGGTGGGTGGGTCTTAGAAGACTACGTTCACCGTGAATCTCCTTTCGTCATCGATTTTGGACTTACAGGTGCTCTGAAACCTCCTCTGGGACCTAGCCACGCCCACCCCACCCCTAAATGGAACAAGCTTTTTTCCCCATACACAGCATCAGGTTAATTATCACTGTTCTGTATTAACCCTGTCATACTACCATAGCTACAGCTTTTTTAGTTAGCTTTCTAGTAACCGCCAACACGCTGTCTGTCACTGGGTTCTCTTGCCTGACCCGTGGAAGCTTTTTTCGCAGGACAAATTTGCCTGTTCTTTACCATGACCCTACTAATCTCTGTATTTTTTTGTTCCCTTTGTCTGGTTTTCTTTCTCCTGTCTCTCTCTCATGCTTTGAGATGTCCTGCTGCTCTCCAGGTGTTGCCCTGATCCAGCCCCTGTGTATCCTGTACAAGATCCTGGCCTTGTCTCATCTACACTATCATGCTTGGCCATGCTGTTTTACCTCAGATTAACTCTGCACCTACTTTTAATTCACACAGAATCCCTGATCACCTTCTCCTTCCTCAGACTCATACATCACTAATATACTACATTTACATTACTATAACCCCTTCATCTGTCATCATTTCACTTTTACTTCTGTTCTGTTCTCTGTTGTGTCTCCGGTGTGGACCCGAGGAGGATGGGTTCCCCGTATGAGTCTTGGTTCTTTCCAAGGTTTCTTCCTCATGTGCTGAGGGAGTTTTCCCTTGCCACTGTTGCCCCTGGCTTGCTCATAGGAGGCTTGGACCCGGATCTCTGTAAAGCTGCTTTGTGACGACTTTTTGTTGTGAAAAGCGCTATATAAATACAATTTGATTTGATTTGAATTAAATTTTAGTATTAAATAGCTGTTACAAACATTATAATAAATAGCTGAATGGTCTGAAGATATTGCAGATGCTCATATTTCTTCCCTATGTGTTTTTTCTCCATTCAGTTGACTAGAATTTTAAAAGGCTTATATTAGTGATTTGTGCAAAAATATGTATGGTCTTGCTTAATGTAATTATTATACTGTCTAGATAAAGTTTTATACAATTTCTTGTATTGTCAAATACGCTTTTTTTTCAACACAATATATATAGCAGGAAGTTTAAAAAAAAAACAGAAGTCTAAAAAAGTGCAGGAACATATGTTTGCAATCTGGAATAAAGAATACAAAACATAAATTAATTGTTATACTGACACAATTCCCAAAGTTAAAAGTCTGCATATTAAATACCAAACACAATGTTATTTTCAAAACACACACAGCATAGCAAAACTAGCACTAAATGTTAATCCCTATTTACAAGCACAATACTGGAGTTTTCTGTTCTTTTTTAAATGCTGAAGCAGTTACTTTTTGTTCTTGTTTCATCAGAAAATAACTGTCACTCTGTTTAAGGTGGAACAGGAGAACTTTTAACTGGATGCTAGCTAACATTAGCAGATGCTAACATACAAATATTCTGTAAAAAAAATAAAATAAAATAAAATAACAATTAAAATTTAAGCAGTACATTTCTTCGTAGATGTCTTTCAGTAACTGTAAAACATTTATTTAAATTATTTGCAATTTGCTAAGACACATGGAAGACCTTTACATCCTGAGGTAGTGATAGCTTACAACCCGGTCTCACACCTACTCGTGGTATAGTCACATATATAGGAGACTGCAATTCATGCTGAAAATATGCGATATGTCACGAATTGCAGACTACTATATCACGAGTAGGTGTGAGACCGGGTTGTAGCTTAACATTACTGGCTGATGTAACTTTGGTAACTGACAAAGCGACACATTTATGTTATGATTAAAACCAATATTTAACAAAAAATATATTCATTAAGCACATGTAAAATGTTGTATTCTAATCAAATGATATTTAAAAGAGACCGTAGCAAACTGGCTTCAATGGGAAAGCTCCATGGCTGGCGTTGCCAGCTCCCGCACGAGTTATGCACAGGGGCCATGTCTTCATTAATTCAGACTTATTATCCTGGATTTAAGTCCTTTATAGAGTATTTAGTTATTTTTTTATAACGTCTCTTCCTTACACATGTAAACAATCGTACACACACAAAAATGCGTGTATTTGTATAACTAAAAATGTGAGTCTGTAAACAAGTTTTAGTCCCCACACCGAGATTATATCCATCCACACACAGACAAAGAGAGTCCACCAGTTTCGCTACACTACACTTTGGTTGGGTTTTTATGTACGGTTTCTAATTCTATATTTTTGTTGTGATATCAGTTATAATTGAATATGTATTTTGTCTTGTTCACCAGTGATATTTTTCAGTTACTGTAGTTAAAACAGCATTTAACTAATCCTTACATATTCATGATAGGATTTACATCACACACTGTAGCTGACACGAAACATAAATCCTTTGTGAACATAGTCCCTACGTTTCATCTGAATTATTCATAACATAGTGAGCGAAGCACTGACCTATGGCTACGTTGAGCCCTACGTGAGCAGTGTGAAGACAGCAATATTAGTAAGCTGATCCCCATAGCAACTGGAAGTTAATTTTTCACAATAAAAAACCTCTGGTGTTTAGTACCTTAAAATTTGTAAACATGCATATTATTATATAACTTCATTCATAACATGCTCTAAAGCTTTTCATAATTTTATATCAAACAAACATCACTATTCTCTCACACTGTGTGTGACACATACTGAGATTTGACATTGATAAATTATGTGCATTCTTTTAATAGCATACTGCTAAACAATACAGTGTCAATACAAACCCATGGTGAAATTAACTTTCCAGATCCTCCTCTTTCTGTAAACATGTATATGTTAAAAGATACATTAAATTACTTATGTTTTATTTAATTATGTGTATCTACTTCTATATATAAATTAAGAGAGGATAAATCTCCTCCAAAATGAAATTGAACAAAAAATTCTAAATTAAAAAAGGGTTTTTTCAGCAGTTCAGTGGTGGTTGAAGTGAGGGGTTTATATATATATATATATATATATATATATATATATATATATATATATATATATATGTGTGTGTGTGTGCGTGTGTGCGTGCTTTAAAACGTATTTATATATGTATAATGTTTATACAAAATCTCATAAAAAAAAAAACATGGTCAAATCCAACACGTTTAGAGACCAACGACATTCCATACACCTGGACCCCCATGACTACTGACGAAGAACACTCAGAAAAGTGACACTGAGCCTGCTGTGGGCCAACGCTGTTTTCTGACTGTGACTCTGAGCCGAGTGTAGTCAATTCACAAAAAACATTATAAGAACGCAGTACCAAAGCATGGCTCAATGTTGCATGTAGGATTTTTGAGTATACACTAAGTAGGCTACGAGCTTATTGTTTTTAGTCCAATACATTTTATAAACTTGAATTCCTGTTTTTTTTTCTTTCATCTGTTTTAAATTATGCTCTAAACGTGTTGGATTCTCCGTGTTAACACGCAGCGTATAATTTCGTGTTAACACGTTAAGTTTGTGTATTTCGTGAATCATGATGCTTTACTGCCACCTACTGGTGTATGGCGTTATTGCTGAAACAACATAAAGCCTTAACTTACCAAATAACGGAAACAATTCCAGTGTTTAATGTTCTGAACAATGTTTATGAGATTTTGTATAAACATTATACAAACATAATATTTATATAAACATAAATACGTTTAAAAGCGCACACACACATATATATATATATACCCCTCACTTCAACCACCACTGAATTTACTGCTGAAAAAAGCCCTTTTTTAATTCAGATTTTTTTGTTCAATTTAATTTTGAAGGAGATTTATCCTCTCTTAACATATATAAGTACATACACATAATTAAATAACACATGAGTAAATTAATGTATCTTTACACATAGTATACATGTTTACAGAAAGAGGAGGATCTGGAAAGTTAATTTCACTATGGGTTTGTATTGACACTGTATTGTTTAGCAGTATGCTATTAAAAGAATGCACATAATTTATCAATGTGAATGAATTACGCCTCAGTATGTGTCACACACAGTGTGAGTGAATAGTGATGTTTGTTTCTTATAAAATTATGAAAAGCTTTAGAGCATGTTATGAATGAAGTTATATAATAATATGCATGTTTACAAATCTTAAGGTACTAAACAACAGTTTTTTTTTATTGTGAAACATAAACAGCTTACTAGTATTGCTGTCTTCACACTGCTCATGTAGGGCTCAACGTAGCCACAGGTCAGTGCTTAGCTCACTATGTTATGAATAATTCAGATGAAACGTAGGGACTACGTTCACAAAGGATTTATGTTTCGTGTCAGCTACAGGGTGTGATGTAAATCCTATCATGAATATGTAAGTACGCCCGGATTTGAGGCCTCCCATTGGCGAAAACCTTAAGAAGCGTGTAAACGTGTCAATTTTGGTCACGTTATCACGACAAAATTTTACGTGTCAACACGCAAATTTTTAATAACGTGTTAACGAGCATGTGTTCACACGTTTAGAGCCCAACGCTGTTCTATAAGAGACCAACGCCATTCCATACACCTGGACCCCCATGACTGCTGACGAAGTGACACTGAGCATTACATTATCACTCACACTATACAGTGTAAAAAGAAAATTGCTTCAATTGGTAACAAGTAATTCAATTAAGTTTTTTCAATTTATTTTTTTAAGGTTAAACTTAAACAATTAAGTTGGATAAACTTAATTGAATTACTTGTTACCAATTGAAGCAATTCAATTAAGTTGGATCAACTGTTTTCTTTTTACAGTGTACTTAAAATACAGCTTACATTTAAATAATTTTAAAAGTGTTTTTTAGCATGTTATTTTAGTTTTGCAAATAGGAGTCAAATACCTTTACGCTACTCAGAAATTCAACTTGGTTAAAATAATAAATCTACATTGCACAAATGGAATATTTTAAAATTTTATTGTGAAAACCTCACAAACTTAGTTTTTCACAAAAACTTGTGCATTAAACATACTACAGATGCATCCCATCTCCTCCAAAGGCTGCCCTTCTACTCCTGTACAGTTTAAGGAGTTTTGGCACATGTGTCCAGTGCATCATGAAACTGACTCTTCAGGTTGATGGCAGTTATTCTACGAAACTCACTGCATATCTAGAGAGAGAGAGGAGTAAACAATAGAGAATACAGATTATCAGTCATTACGTACAGAGCCTGAACATTTCTAGACAAACACTGATTCAGTTGATAACAGTTATGCAGGGATCCAGACAAAAACCATCCCGTCATCCCAAGGCCAAAAAAATAGCCCACAGGAAAATTGCTCTTTTGGGACGCTTTCGTGACAAATGTTGTGCGCGATAAAACTTGTTGCCTTTAAATAACATTACTGTGGTTGGACAATGCTGTACGCTTCTTGGTTAATAAGTAAATAACTAAAAAAATAAGTAAATAATCCAAACAGCTGATGACTTCGCATTATAACAGTTTTGGAACTGTTCTGGGGAAAAAAAGTTAAGTATCATTTTAGACAAGTAAACTAGATTGGTTCACACTAGGTTTTGCAGTGTGAAACAATCCTACAAAAACTATAAAAAGAAAAATATGCTGAAATGGGCCAGAGTCACAAGTACAGCAAACAAACACTACTCACCTGACTCTCCAAGAACAGTGCTGGCCATCATTCTCGAACCAGACCAACCAGAGGTTCCTGCTCAACAACCTCCTTCCACCGTAAAGAAAATGTTTGGACCCTTTTTATCTATCTCAGCCCTCGTTGCCTTTCTCTCTTCTTCCAAGGAATCCTCACTCAGCCCTGCAGGGCTATATCGCAAACATCTTTATAATCACAAAGATCACATTTGAAGGTAGAACTTTGGTGACATGTAGATAATTTACTGTGACATTTTGAAAAACGACATATCAAGGAACACACACAATTGGAGTGAAAACAGGGCCAGCGTGTACCATGAAATCCATGGCGTACTCTGTGGTGCTTCAACCCAACGTCTGTGTCTTGGCTTGTGAAAGAGCAGATTTTGCACTTCATCTAATGTATCCCTTTTTTCCTTGAAAATGAAAACAATATTAGTGTTAGTATTGTCATTGTACACAATTATAGTTCGTAAATGCAATTACAGAACCACAAACTCTATGTAACGTTATTTAATGTTTTTGTAATTTATTTACACACACACACACACATATATTACATTTAGCTAAATGTTTTGAGAAACAGACGATGTTAGGTATAGTGCTAGTGCTGTTAGACACCTACGAACTTCTCAAAAGCAAAACAAAAAACAAATAGTAGGTCTGATTCAGACAATACGGATATTTTTGTATCTTTGACGGCTTAATCTTGTAATAACACCCTGCTGCTTTCATATAAATGATATCAGACTAAAGGAGCGTTGTTGTAGTCAGCATCCTGAATTTTCCGTTCTACCTTAAACAGCTCAACAAACACCGAGGAGGCTCAATATAGCGTTACCTATTCCGGTATTTAAGGTGGAATGGAAAAAAGCCAGCCAACAAGATACATAACATTTTCAAAATAGAACATAAAGAAAGCGCTCAGGCTTGTTACAGCCTGCTTGAGTCTGTTACGTTGGGCATTTGATTAAATGAAACAAACGGCTCATATTCAAACTTTCCATGGCTCAGTCGAGTTGGCAAAGTTAGCTAATATAACAATGCCACGGCAATTTCCCTCACATATTCACGGCTTTAAGATAGTGTTAAAACTAGAAACGTAACTTTAAAATGCTTTGTGAACTATCACTAGTTATTTACCTCAATCTTGAATTTCTCCAAACTTCGAGCCACAACAAAGAGGAATCAACCGTCCTTCGCGCGTATTCCCGAACCTCCCACTGAGCATGCGCATGACTAGAACAGAGCATGCGCAGGTTTATCTTAATCAGCAACTTTTCCAAACAAATCTTCTCAACACATTTTTTATGTTGTGCCTACAGGTTGATCAGAACAATACATTTCGTGTTAGATGAACTATCACACAATTGAGTTCTATTCCCAACTCACTATTTCAATGTATAATCAACTAAATTTGAAGTTAGATTTTTTACAGTGCAGTCTGTTTTTTTTTTAAGGTTTATTAAATGTTTGGTTATGGTGGGTAGCATACTTACTGTTTTATCCGAGTCACGTCGACCGTCGATGTTCGGAAGAAAAAGCGGGGCGCACCTGTTGTCGGTACCAGAGATCTGCCTCGCGCAAAGCTTACGTAATGACGTCAGACGTAAAGCTGCTTTAAACTTAATTGTTTCACGTAGTCTCAAAGTAAAAAGTTATTTTGAGATAAAATGTGTGACTTTTAAGTTAATTGAACTCATGAAAGTAAGTTGTAGGAACTAAGGCAAAAGAATTAATTGAGGTTAATGTAAATAAGTCTATAATAGGAACTACTGCCCAAATACACTTTTTAGAGTGTACAAATGAGTATGTGCAAGTGTGTAAAGCTCTGATATTTAAGTACCCTTTTCTGAAGGAAAATGAGGGGAATGGATGTGTGAGTTAATTCTAATAGTGAAAATTACTTTATTGTTGTTTTTATACTTGTTCTTGTATAATTCAATTTGGAAACAGGTTATTTTCATTTTAAATGGCTTGGCCTGCTCTAAGTGTGTAGAATTACATGAGGTTTCGTAGTTACGGCTGGTAAAATATAGCGCGGATAAGCCCGTTGCAGTGGGCAGACAAGGTGCACTATATTCTGAAGCAACTTTGCGGTTGTATTTTTGGTTGTACACAAGGGACCAAAACTTGCTATATGTTGCTGAACAGCTTTTGATTTGCTCTACAACATTTCTTGTCGACTTTTCTTAGTAAGATAGGGATATCCAAACTCAGATATTTCTGTAATGGTAATTTTTATATGTCTCTGTTGAAAGAACTTGTCTGCTTGTTTGTCAGTATATTCATTTCTAATCGTCAACAGAGCTCAAAAACTAAGTGTATGTCAGGTCAGCTCGAGGTCAATGCTTTATTAGAACAAACCACATCTTGTATATCAAACTGAGATGTCTCTAAGGAAACTAAGCTTGCAGAAACATCGAGTGATTATCTTATGGTTATGACGTATAAACTACCTATATAAATATCTCTGTGAAAACATCTCCTTTGTCCACATTCACATAGTACTCTCTGCTATTGTATGTTGACCACCTTAAGGTTAAATAAACTACTTTCTGATTCCAAATGCTCTGTTAGATTTCAATTCTTAATACTTGTCCTTATTTTCTCCATCACAATTTCAAAAATACATATCAAATTCAAATGTGTACACAGTGCACATTTTAAAATGCTTGTGACAATGATACATGTGTACGTTGAACGTTTTCAAACCCATGCCTTCTTTTTTGTACAAGACTCTGTGTATAATCAGTAATGTTGGAATTGAAATGTCCAAAATTGGAATAATCTGAAATATGTAACATGGAAAAGGTTAAGTACTAGCTGCCTGAGTACCATTTTCAAATGACCAATCATATGTTGCATTAACTTAATAAAAAATAAATAAAAACTACACTGACATACTACCATCTGGCCACAAATGGGAGTATGTGTCCACAATTCCATTTAGACCTAACAGGTGGTGGTGGGGTCTTAGGTCCGAAAGGCCATTTAGTCGAGAAAATAGCAGTTGCTTACCTCTTCGTAGTACCACACCATCCCAATCCACATATATGATACGCTGCTTGGTGGACCTTATCGGCCTAGCGCGCGGCGCACCCTAGACGATTTTTTTTGCAGAGCCCGGGGTCGGGTCCTGGGCACACGTGGTGGGAGCTAAAAATCCTCAAAGTTTGGGCCTTTTACCCGCAATTCTGCATCAATCCACCAGGTGGCTCCCGGAACGTCTCGATTCCAATATATTCCATTACATTCCATTACAGGCAAATATATTCGGATTGGGATGGCGTATATATTTATCATTCGTTATAGTGTTTTGTAATGTTTTTAATACTTTTAACATACCCAACATCCATAGACATTAACATTTTAAAGTGTTGGCTACTTTGATAAGGCAACACAAACGTCCTTTCACAAAGTTTCCAACTATCTTTGATATATTTATAATGCCAGTAAACCGACAAACACGTAACCACAGTGAGCCAGCCTGCCCTTCTGAAACTCTTGTCCGAACGCCTTACTTTCAAATTTTCAAGTTACCTAACGTTACTGCTGCATTACTTAAGGTGGAAGCGAAAAATGTAAAAGCTTCTGAGCGAACACCAGTCAGAATCCGAATGTTAAACAATACACCTGCATATAGTCAGCACAAAAAGATTGCTCACACATTAAAATCATGCCCAAGATAATGGAACGATGACGTTCAGAAGTAAGTTATAATCCAGCGTAGTACTAGGTTATTGTTTTGGCACCACAAGGACAGATGCTGTACTTCATCCCGGTAGGGCGTTTCATTATTGTCTGTAATCAAGCCTATCACCATGGTGTCATCTGCGAATTTGACTATGGTGTTTGAACCATAGGCAGGTACACAGTCATGGGTGAAGAGAGAGTACAGAATCGGGCTAAGAACACAACCTTGTGGAACGCCAGTGTTCAAGGTGATGGTTGATGAATGAAGGTTGCCTAATCTAACAGATTGGGGTCTGTTAGACAGGAAGTCTAAAATCCAGTGGCAGAGTGATGTGCTGATACCCAGATGGTTGAGTTTGGATATCAGCATAGACGGAATCACTGTGTTGAATGCAGAACTAAAATCGATGAACAGCATACTCACCTATGAGTTTTGACAGTCCAGTTGGGTTAGTGCCGTGTGTAGTGCTGTTGAGATAGCGTCCTCGGTGGATCTGTTGCTACGATAAGCAAACTGGTGTGGGTCCAGCGTAGCAGGCAGGCAGGATTTCAAGTGAGAAAGAACTAGTCTTTTAAAGCACTTGGAAATTATTGGGGTGAGTGCTACAGGTCGAAAGTCATTAAAGTCTGAAGCAGTAGAATGCCTAGGCACAGGCACAATGATGGCTGACTTAAAGATAGATGGTACAGCTGCCTGGGCAAGCGAAACATTAAAGATGTGAGCGAAGACACCCGCAAGTTCCACAGCACAAGCTCTTAGCACACGGCCAGGTACACCATCAGGGCCAGCTGCCTTCCGTGCATTCACTCTGCTCAGCATGCGACTGACATCCGAAGTGGAAAGTACAAGTGGGTTGTCGTCGGTGGAAGATTTATTGAAGATATCAATATCATCTGGTCGAAACGAGCGTAGAAGTTGTTCAGCTCATCAGGGACTGAAGCACTGTTGGTAGATGGAACAAAGCTAGTTGGTTTATAGTCAGTCAGGGCGTGTATTCCCTGCCACGTACGCCGAGGGTCAGAGGAGGTAAAGTGCTCCTCAATCCGGCGTTTGTAGCAGTGCTTGGCTATAGCTATTAGTCTCTTCATATTGCCAGCAACCCCAGTGGGCGGTACAGAGGACTCTTGTACCCTGAGCGCTTGTTGATTTGTTTCAGGACAGAGTTAGTGTAGGTGTCCAAGTGGATGTGTGAGACTGTGGTGGCTCGGGCAGCATACTCACTCCAGTCGGTGTGCTGGAACTGTTGCTGAAGGAAGGAGTCAGCCCCATCCATCCAGATCTTTACAGTTCTGGTTGAAGGCTTAATCCTATGCATGACTGCAGTGTATTTGGGAAGCAGGAACAAAGAAAGATAATCGGACAGTCCAAGATGGGGGAGGGGTGTTGTTTTGAAGCTGGTTAAAGTCAAACTGATGCTGAATCCGGTGTTTGTGCGGTGAATGTTAATTTCCAAAAGTGTCTGTCTGTCGTAACTGTAGTTCGCAAGAGTTATTTGCGCAAGAAAACTGGAGATAGCTAAGTACAGAAGTATAACATCACTAAAACCGGTAAGACGCTGAGCCTCGCAGTGTGATCGCGATGCCATCTTGGTCCTGGGAGACCAAGGACCATTTCCTATGGAAATCAAGGTCCCAGAATCTGGAGGAAGAGAGGAGAGGCACAGAATCCACGTTGCTCGAGGTACCCTGCAAAGTTTCCACAGTCAGTGGCAGTTTGGGGTCCCATGTCATCTGATGGTGTGGGTCCACTGTATTTTCTGAGGTCCAAGGTCAACGCAGCCGCCTACCAGGGAGATTTAGATTACTTTATGCTTCCTTATGCCTCCAAGCGAGGTGGGTTAGTGCAGTGTGTAGTGCTGTTGAGATAGCGTCCTCGGTGGATCTGTTGCTACGATAAGCAAACTGGTGTGGGTCCAGCGTAGCAGGCAGGCAGGATTTCAAGTGAGAAAGAACTAGTCTTTTAAAGCACTTGGAAATTATTGGGGTGAGTGAGGCACAAGCACAACGATGGCTGACTTAAAGATAGATGGTACAGCTACCTGGGCAAGCGAAACATTAAAGATGTGAGTGAAGACACCCGCAAGTTCCACATCACAAGCTCTTAGCACCCGGCCAGGTACACCATCAGGGCCAGCTACCTTCCATGCATTCACTCTGCTCAGCATGCGACTGACGTCCGAAGTGGAAAGTACAAGCTCGCACAAATCACTCAGAGAGAGCGGGCAGCATGCACAAAACACTCAGAGAGAGCGCGCAGTTTGCACAAAACACTCAGAGAGCGCGCAGATTGCACAAAACACTCAGCGAAAGCGCGCAGCACGCACAAAACCCTCAGCGAGAGCGCGCAGTTTGCACAAAACACACAGAGAGAGCGCAAAGCTCGCAAAAAAAAACTCAGAGAGAGCGCGCAGTTCGCACAAAACACTCATAGAGAGCGCGCAGTTTGCACAAAACACTCAGAGGGATGCGCAATGCTCGCAAAAAAAAAAAAAAAAAAAAAAAAAAAAAAAAACCTGAGAGAGCGCGCAGCGCGCACAAAACACACAGAGAGAGCGCGCAGCACGCACAAAACACTCAGAGAGAGCGCGCAGCACTCACAAAATTTCTGTTGAAGCCATAGCATAACTCAATGGTGAGTCAAAAGCGGCAGAGGTTACTTTTTTTTTAAAAAACCGTGACCCAGGCAAAGCTCCATATTTGTAACGGCAAATGCAAAGCTGGTTAAGGCATAACTTTGTTGGGGTTAACCTTTTGTCTGAAGTGTCTTACATAACTTCAAGTCTTGTGTGAATGTGTTCACCGGAAAAATACTCCAACAGCGCTCCGTATAACATGGATAAAACAATTATTTACAACACATACCAAGTCGACGTTAACAGAGCACGTTTTATAAATAATATAGAAGACACGGGTTAGCCTTTTTTTTGTAAGCACAGGGCTGACATTTTATGAAACACACTTTACCTTGTGTGAGCACTATATCTACAATGTTTGAATCCATTTTTAAAAAAGGTTCTTCTTTTTTGCAGCTTGAACACAACTAAATCAGATGCAGTGGGCATGTAAATTTTGCAAATTTGTGTATGAAAGAAAGGGCAACTGCTTAGACATTACAGATACAGAAACATGGTGGTTACAGCCACCAGTGAAACGCATGTTGGAGCGCTGGCCAGCCCTTTTCAGAAAGCAGCAGGTATGGTAACAAATATGTAATTTATGTAAAATAAAACATACAATCGTATTAACATGAACATATTACTTCTACAAGAGTAAATGTATTTTAATTTGTGTAATCTGTTAATGTGGTACAAATCGAATTATGGCTCTATGTGTGCTGTGTTTTTCCTAAAGGTTTTTGCTGAGTTCACAAGGGTGGCAAGTAAAGATCTTGAACAAGACTTTTTTGAGGCCTTGGACAGTCACACCCCACGATTCCTTGAGATCTTTAAATCCAGGAAAGGAATTATTGGCAGTACACTTGCAGACATTGTTGCCCAAGTTGAAATTAAGGTAAGGAATCTTTTTATTACAATTTGGAATGTTACTTTTATAAGAGTGATCCAGTCACCTCCTTAATGGAACACTAGATAATATTTTTTACCTTAATTTTTTAGCTTAATTACAGCTTAAAAATCATTGTGATGCTCCACTGATCTTAGCTAGTGTTCCTTTAAGGTTGGTTAGTTTTCCTGTAGACTTGTCATCATCAACTAATTCCAAACATGAGAACCAACATTTATTTGCCATGGAGCTGCACTATTTCCCGAAAACTATTAAAGACAAATCAGTTATTTTTGTGCTGTGTAATGTTTCTTTCATTTTTAATGGTTCTTTCTAAAACCATGGAGCCCAAAGACAGACAAGTTAAACAAAACAGCACAAACACCCAATAATATTTTTTTTAGCAGATGAATCCTGTTTTAATGGGATGGTAACATATATTATAGAACACAGACACCTATGTGTTTTAACTTATAATTTATCACACATTTGTCTCATGTTTATTTTTAGATATTTTGGTTTGTTTTTTCTTAACTTGTAGATCCAGGATATTACAGCAATGTGGACTGCTGTCCTTCGTTGTCTTCCAGGTTTATCTTGGAGATTAGGCAGTGAGTACTTCAAGGTCTGTTTTGTAAGTATTACATCAAATTGTATAATTAAAATTTACTTAGTGAAGACATGAAGGTTTTGCAATAATATATTTTTTCATTATATTTACCTTTTGTCTGCAGGATTCAGATACCATCACAGATTTCATTCAGGTTCCTGATGGGTTATTGACTGTTATACCTGAAGACAGCCAGCAACCAGGTCCAAATGCCATACACTTTGAGCCATCTAGCATTAATATCATACTGGAAGGTAACGTTATGGAGAACATTGAAAACCATGCTCAAGCTATTTGCCTGACATTTGAACTACTATAAAACCTTCATTTGGACTATCCCAAAAGACTGGAGAACACATTTGACTTGCTAAACCTGGGAGTAGGCAATCTGAGCCCAAAATAATTTAAGGGATTTCTAAGTTTCGATGGACCCAGCTTTACCCTCTTATTGATGTTAGGCTCTCATTTATATGGTTTGCACTTGCAAAATGTTCTTGTGTTGTTCATAATGTGTCAAAGCACTTAAATTTATTGTGCAAAACTTTAGCTTGGTTAAGTGCATTAAACATTATTGTACATTTTTGTTTATTACACAGACTGTGCCATTTGAGTCATTCAAGAATAAAGATTACTGGAGGTTTTCTTTTAAAAAATATTTTTAATTGACTTAAATGTGGAATTAATTTTATTTTTGGGTAACTTTATGTATTTAGATAGGCTGATGTGCTCTGTGATGTAATGGAATTTGATTAAAATAAACCAGAAGTACTACTGAATAATAATTCTTTGTTGTGCTTACTTTATTTTCCTAAGGCAATCGGTTTCCTAAATTCTATTAAGTAAACAGGACTCTTGTGGAATTATGTTAACTTGGGTAACATAAGTTGGCAGTACTTAAAAATGGCAACTTGCATCTATGTACTACTTAATGTCAGAACAACTCATATCAATTAAGTAAATACAGTTGCGTTTTAAGTACACTTAAATGATAGACGTTAAGTTAACATAACTTCAAAATAATAGTTATATTTACTTAACTATTTCAAGGCAACCGGATTCCTAAATTCCTTTAAGTAAGATCAACTTATCACATTTTACAGTGCAAAGAAAAACCTCAGCGAGAGCCCGCAGGACGTACAAAACACTCAGCGAGAGGGTGCAGCACGCACAAAACCCTCAGCGAGAGCGCGCAGCACGCACAAAACACACAGAGAGAGAGCGCAGTTTGCACAAAATACTCAGAGAGACCGCAAAGCTCGCAAAAAAAACCTAAGAGAGATAGCGCAGTCCGCACAAAACACTCAGCGAGAGCCAGCAGTTTGCACAAAACACTCAGATCGCAAAGCTCGCAAGAAAAACCTCAGACAGATCGCACAGCACGCACAAGATACTCAGAGAGATCGCAAAGCAAAAAAAACCTCAGAGAGAGCGCAAAGCTCGCAAAAAAACACAGAGATCGCAAAGCTCACAAAAAAACCTCAGAGAGATCGCGCAGCACCCACAAAACACTCAGAGAGATCGCAAAGCTCACAAAAAAACCTCAGACAGATCGCGCAGCACCCACAAAACACTCAGAGAGATCACAAAGCTCGCAAGAAAAGCCTCAGAGAGATCGAGCAGCACGCAAAAAACACTCAGAGAGATTGCAAAGCTCATAAAAAAAACCTCAGAGAGATCGCGCAGCATGCACAAAACACACAGAGAGATCACAAAGCTCACAAAAAAAAAAAACATCAGAGAGATGGCGCAGCACGCACAAAACACACAGAGAGATCGCAAAGCTCGCAAGAAAAACCTCAGAGAGATTGCGCAGCATGCACAAAACCCACAGAGAGATCGCAAAGCTCACAAAAAAAAACCTCAGACAGATCGCGCAGCACGCACAAAACACACAGAGAGATCGCAAAGCTCACAAGAAAAGCCTCAGAGAGATTGCAAAGCTCACAAAAAAACCTCAGAGAGAGCGCGCAGCATGCACAAAACACACAGAGAGATCGCAAAGCTCATAAGAAAAGCCTCAGACAGATCGCGCAGCACTCACAAAACACTCAGAGAGATCGCAAAGCTCGCAAGAAAAGCCTCAGAGAGATCGAGCAGCACCCACAAAACACTCAGAGAGATCGCAAATCTCATAAAAAAAACCTCAGAGAGATCGCGCAGCATGCACAAAACACAGAGAGATCACAAAGCTCACAAAAAAAAAACATCAGAGAGATGGCGCAGCATGCACAAAACACACAGAGAGATCGCAAAGCTCACAAGAAAACCTCAGAGAGAGCGCGCAGCCCGCACAAAACACTCAGAGAGATCGCAAAGCTCACAAAAAAACCTCAGAGAGATCGCAAAGCTCGCAAGAAAAACCTCAGACAGATCGCAAAGCTCGCAAGAAAAACCTCAGAGAGATCGCGCAGCATGCACAAAACCCACAGAGAGATCGCAAAGCTCACAAAAAAAACTCAGAGAGAGCGCGCAGCACGCACAAGATACTCAGAGATCGCAAAGCTCACAAAAAAAAACCTCAGACAGATCGCGCAGCACGCACAAAACACACAGAGAGATCGCAAAGCTCACAAGAAAAGCCTCAGAGAGATCGCAAAGCTCACAAAAAAACCTCAGAGAGAGCGCTCAGCCCGCACAAAACACTCAGAGAGAGCGCTCAGCTCACAAAAAAACCTCAGAGAGATCGCAAAGCTCGCAAGAAAAACCTCAGAGAGATCGCAAAGCTCGCAAGAAAAACCTCAGAGAGATCGCAAAGCTCGCAAGAAAAACCTCAGACAGATCGCGCAGCATGCACGAAACACACAGAGAGATCGCAAAGCTCACAAGAAAAGCCTCAGAGAGATCGCAAAGCTCACAAAAAAACCTCAGAGAGATCGCAAAGCTCGCAAGAAATACCTCAGACAAATCGCGCAGCATGCACAAAACCCTCAGAGAGATCGCAAAGCTCACAAAAAAAACTCAGACAGATCGAGCAGCATGCACAAAACACACAGAGAGATCGCAAAGCTCACAAAAAAAACCTCAGACAGATCGCGCAGCACGCACAAAACACACAGAGAGGTCGCAAATCTCACAAAAAAAACATCAGAGAGATGGCGCAGCATGCACAAAACACACAGAGATCGCAAAGCTTACAAAAAAAAACCTCAGACAGATCGCGCAGCATGCACAAAACACACAGAGAGATCGCAAAGCTCACAAGAAAAGCCTCAGAGAGATCGCAAAGCTCACAAAAAAACCTCAGAGAGATCGCAAAGCTCGCAAGAAAAACCTCAGAGAGAGCGCGCAGCACACACAAGATACTCGGAGATCGCAAAGCTCACAAAAAAAAAACCTCAGACAGATCGCGCAGCACGCACAAAACACTCAGAGAGATCGCAAAGCTCGCAAAAAAAACTCAGACAGATCGCGCAGCACGCACAATACATTCAGAGAGATCGCAAAGCTCGCAAAAAAAACCTCAGACAAATCGCGCAGCATGCACAAAACCCTCAGAGAGATCGCAAAGCTCACAAAAAAAAACTCAGACAGATCGAGCAGCATGCACAAAACACACAGAGATCGCAAATCTCGCAAGAAAAGCCTCAGAGAGATCTCGCAGCACGCACAAAACACACAGAGAGATCGCAAAGCTCACAAAAAAAACCTCAGACAGATCGCGCAGCACGCACAAAACACACAGAGAGATCACAAAGCTCACAAAAAAAACATCAGAGAAATGGCGCAGCATGCACAAAACACACAGAGAGATCGCAAAGCTCGCAAGAAAAGCCTCAGAGAGATCGCGCAGCACGCACAAAACACACAGATAGATCGCAAAGCTCGCAAAAGAACCTCAGAGAGATCGCAAAGCTCGCAAGAAACGCCTCAGAGAGATCGCGCAGCACGCACAAAACACACAGAGAGATCGCAAAGCTCGCAAAAAAACACAGAGATCGCAAAGCTCACAAAAAAACATCAGAGAGATGGCGCAGCACGCACAAAACACTCAGAGAGATCGCAAAGCTCACAAGAAAAGCCTCAGAGAGATCGAACAGCACGCACAAAACACACAGAGAGATTGCAAAGCTCACAAGAAAAGCCTCAGAGAGTACGCAAAGCTCACAAAAAAACCTCAGAGAGAGCGCGCAGCCCGCACAAAACACTCAGAGAGATCGCAAAGCTCACAAAAAAACCTCAGAGAGATCGCAAAGCTCGCAAGAAAAACCTCAGAGAGATCGCAAAGCTCGCAAGAAAAACCTCAGACAGATCGCGCAGCATGCACAAAACACACAGAGAGATCGCAAAGCTCACAAGAAAAGCCTCAGAAAGATCGCAAAGCTCACAAAAAAAAACTCAGACAGATCGAGCAGCATGCACAAAACACACAGAGAGATCGCAAAGCTCACAAAAAAAAACCTCAGACAGATCGCGCAGCACGCACAAAACACACAGAGAGATCGCAAAGCTCACAAAAAAAAACTCAGATAGATCGCGCAGCACGCACAAAACACACAGAGATCGCAAAGCTCGCAAAAAAACCTCAGAGAGATCGCAAAGCTCGCAAGAAACGCCTCAGACAGATCGCGCAGCACCCACAAAACACTCAGAGAGATCGCAAAGCTCACAAAAAAACCTCAGACAGATCGCGCAGCACCCACAAAACACTCAGAGAGATCGCAAAGCTCGCAAGAAAAGCCTCAGAGAGATCGAGCAGCACCCACAAAACACTCAGAGAGATCGCAAATCTCATAAAAAAAACCTCAGAGAGATCGCGCAGCATGCATAAAACACACAGAGAGATCACAAAGCTCACAAAAAAAAAACATCAGAGAGATGGCGCAGCATGCACAAAACACACAGAGAGATCGCAAAGCTCACAAGAAAACCTCAGAGAGAGCGCGCAGCCCGCACAAAACACTCAGAGAGATCGCAAAGCTCACAAAAAAAAACCTCAGACAGATCGCGCAGCACGCACAAAACACACAGAGAGATCGCAAAGCTCACAAGAAAAGCCTCAGAGAGATCGCAAAGCTCACAAAAAAACCTCAGAGAGAGCGCGCAGCCCGCACAAAACACTCAGAGAGATCGCAAAGCTCACAAAAAAACCTCAGAGAGATCGCAAAGCTCGCAAGAAAAACCTCAGAGAGATCGCAAAGCTCGCAAGAAAAACCTCAGACAGATCGCGCAGCATGCACAAAACACACAGAGAGATCGCAAAGCTCACAAGAAAAGCCTCAGACAAATCGCGCAGCATGCACAAAACCCTCAGAGAGATCGCAAAGCTCACAAAAAAAAACTCAGAGAGATCGCGCAGCATGCACAAAACCCACAGAGAGATCGCAAAGCTCGCAAGAAAAGCCTCAGAGAGATCTCGCAGCACGCACAAAACACACAGAGAGATCGCAAAGCTCACAAAAAAAACCTCAGACAGATCGCCCAGCATGCACAAAACACACAGAGAGATCGCAAATCTCGCAAGAAAAGCCTCAGAGAGATCTCGCAGCATGCACAAAACACACAGAGAGATCACAAAGCTCACAAAAAAAACATCAGAGAGATGGCGCAGCATGCACAAAACACACAGAGATCGCAAAGCTCACAAAAAAAAACCTCAGACAGATCACGCAGCATGCACAATACATTCAGAGAGATCGCAAAGCTCACAAAAAAAAACTCAGACAGATCACGCAGCATGCACAAAACACACAGAGAGATCGCAAAGCTCGCAAGAAAAGCCTCAGAGAGATCGCGCAGCACGCACAAAACACACAGAGAGATCGCAAAGCTCGCAAAAGAACCTCAGAGAGATCGCAAAGCTCGCAAGAAACGCCTCAGAGAGATCGCGCAGCACGCACAAAACACACAGAGAGATCGCAAAGCTCGCAAAAAAACACAGAGATCGCAAAGCTCACAAAAAAACATCAGAGAGATGGCGCAGCACGCACAAAACACTCAGAGAGATCGCAAAGCTCACAAGAAAAGCCTCAGAGAGATCGAACAGCACGCACAAAACACACAGAGAGATTGCAAAGCTCACAAGAAAAGCCTCAGAGAGTACGCAAAGCTCACAAAAAAACCTCAGAGAGAGCGCGCAGCCCGCACAAAACACTCAGAGAGATCGCAAAGCTCACAAAAAAACCTCAGAGAGATCGCAAAGCTCGCAAGAAAAACCTCAAAGAGATCGCAAAGCTCGCAAGAAAAACCTCAGACAGATCGCGCAGCATGCACAAAACACACAGAGAGATCGCAAAGCTCACAAGAAAAGCCTCAGAAAGATCGCAAAGCTCACAAAAAAACCTCAGAGAGATCGCAAAGCTCACAAGAAAAACCTCAGAGAGATCGCGCAGCATGCACAAAACCCACAGAGAGATCGCAAAGCTCACAAAAAAAACTGAGAGAGAGCGCGCAGCACGCACAAGATACTCAGAGATCGCAAAGCTCACAAAAAAAACCTCAGACAGATCGCGCAGCACGCACAAAACACTCAGAGAGATCGCAAAGCTCGCAAAAAAAACCTCAGACAGATCGCGCAGCACGCACAAAACATTCAGAGAGATCGCAAAGCTCGCAAAAAAACCTCAGACAGATCGCGCAGCATGCACAAAACCCTCAGAGAGATCGCAAAGCTCACAAAAAAAAAACTCAGACAGATCGCGCAGCACGCACAAAACACACAGAGAGATCGCAAAGCTCACAAAAAAAACCTCAGACAGATCGCGCAGCACGCACAAAACACACAGAGAGATCGCAAAGCTAGCAAGAAAAGCCTCAGAGAGATGGCAAAGCTCACAAAAAAACCTCAGAGAGAGCGCGCAGCATGCACAAAACACTCAGAGAGAGCGCGCAGCATGCACAAGATACTCAGAGAGATCGCAAAGCTCACAAAAAAAACCTCAGACAGATCGCGTAGCACGCACAAAACACACAGAGATCGCAAAGCTCGCAAGAAAAGCCTCAGAGAGATGGCAAAGCTCACAAAAAAACCTCAGAGAGAGCGCGCAGCATGCACAAAACACTCAGAGAGATCGCAAAGCTCGCAAGAAAAGCCTCAGAGAGATCGCAAAGCTCACAAAAAAACCTCAGAGAGATCGCAAAGCTCGCAAGAAAAACCTCAGAGAGATCGCGCAGCGCACACAAAACACACAGAGACATCGCAAAGCTCACAAAAAAAACCTCAGACAGATCTCGCAGCATGCACAAAACACTCAAAGAGATCGCAAAGCTCGCAAGAAAAGCCTCAGAGATCTCGCAGCAGGCACAAAATACTCAAAGTCAAAGTTTTCGAAATTGGATCCCACTTCCAATTTATTTTACTATATTGGAATATATTGGAAGTGGTATCCCATTTCCAGTTTATTTGACTTGGCTGAAATAGACTGGAATTGGGATCCCACTTCCAATTCATTTCAGCCAAGTCATGTACGTGTTTCATGGGATCCCACTTCCAATTTATTTCAGCCAAGTCATGTACATGTTCCATGGGATCCCACTTCCAATTTATTTGACTTGAATGAAATCAATTGGAAATGGGATAGTGAGATTGGGTCCAAAATTGGTCCCAATTTGTCAAAATTGACCCCAATTTGACTTGGTTAGAATAGATTGGAAGTGGGATCCCACTTCCATTCTATTTGATTTGACTGGAATAAATTGGAAGTGAGATAGGGTCCCAATTTGTCAATATAGGCCTCAGTTCTGGCCCCAAAATCAAAGATTTCCAAATTCCAAATAGTAAAATAAATTGGAAGTGGGATCCCACTTCCAGTTTATTTGATTTGACTGGAATAGATTGGAAGTAAGATCCCACTTGCAATTTATTTGACTTGGTTAGAATAGATTGGAAGTGGGCAAACAAAGGAAAACATTTTTCATGAATAAATTTGCTGAACATAACATACTACGCAAGATCCCAGTGACCCCATCTTCTGATATGTTGTTTGGGGGACTCAGATGATTCAGTACTCGACGCCGTGAAGTCGGTAGACCCCCCCAAGCTCAGTTTCTGGACATCCCACTCCCAATTTATTCCCATTCAAATTTCATTCATGGGTTTTGGACACCCCTTAAAAGGGTCCGAATGACCCCAAATGTTAATATGTTTATTGTGCACACCCCACGAGACAGCCTGTGAAGTTGTGTAAGCCTAACTTCAAGTCAAATATATTGGGAGTGGGATCGGTCAGTTCCGAGTCTGACGTCCCACTTCCAATCTATTGCATTCAATTAAAATACATTGGGAGTCGGATCGGTCAGTTCCGAGTCCGACGTCCCACTTCCAATCTATTGCATTCAATTCAAATACATTGGGAGTGGGATCGGTCACTTCCGAGTCTGCCGTCCCACTTCCAATCTATTGCATTCAATTCAAATACATTGGGAGTGGGATCGGTCACTTCCGGGTCCGACGTCCCACTTCCAATCTATTGCATTCAATTCAAATACATTGGGAATGGGATCAGTCAGTTCCGTGTCCGACGTCCCACTTCCAATCTATTGCATTCAATTAAAATACATTGGGAATGGGATGTCCGACGTCTGCGCCAGACTTGACTAACCCCACCCACCAGCACAAACCAGGCAAGTAGATTACACAGCGAACAGGTAAGTGATTTTAAGGATACACTTACAGATAATGGCCATTTGTTTGCCCATAGTAAGGGTGTATGTACAAAGCTTGCTCTAAGGAATGTAAACATTTGTTACAGTATCAAGACTGTCTGTCAGTCTGAAATGATGAATATTTAGCACTAAATCAAGCCACTCCTACAGGCTATAAATATGTACACAGCCCCAGACTGACGGGCAAAGGGGGTGGATTATGTATAATTTACAAAAATAATTTAATTATTAACCAAAAACATGGTTACAACTTTACTTCCTTTGAAATTATGTACATTAACATAATTAACCCCGCCACAAATAAGAACACAATCTCCTTATTAAACATTTATAGACCACCAGGGCCATATTCAGAATTTATAAAAGAATTTGGTGAACTAGCTGCTAATTTAGCAGTGTCCTGTGATACGTTAATAATTGTAGGAGACTTTAACATTCATTTTGAGAAAAGTGATGATCCCCTAAAAAAGAACATTCACATAAATCATAGATACTGTTGGTTTCACACAAAATGTATCAGGTCCTACTCATTATTGTAATCACACACTAGACTTGGTTTTGACCCTGGGCACGAACATAAAAAACTTAAATATTCTCCCGCAGTCTTCCACAGTCTCAGACCACTACATAATTTCGTATGAATAGTTTAGATATAAAAAAAAATGTACATGCCCACATTACTATATAAAGCGCTCACTAACCCCATCTACTTCCCCTAAATTTACTGAAAACATCACTGATTTATTGACCTCAGTCAGTAGTCCAGCGGACCCACTGGAGCTGGACAGACTAATGGACTACTTAGATAACACACTTTGATCAACTTTAGATAGTGTAGCACCACTTAAGCGTAAAAAGCTACGACAGAAAAAACTCGCTCCCTGGTATAATGAAGAAACACTCACCTTAAAACAAACCGTAAGGAAATTAGAGCGGAAATGGCGGTCGACTAAACTGGAAGTATTTCACTGTGCCTGGAAAAACAGCCTTATCGAATTTAGAAGGGCGCTCGTCAATGCACGTTCAGCACATCTGGCCTCACTGATTGAAAATAATAAAGACAATCCTAGAGCACTCTTTAATGTAATCTCTAAACTTACAAACAATCGGGCAGCTACTGATACACAGATCCCAGCTGTTCACACCAGCAATGCTTTTATGGACTTTTTTAACAATAAGATTGAACATATTAGACAAACAATATACTAAATCCAGCCTGTCTGTCATCTGGTGTGGATGATATAGAACAAAACAGAGAAGGACGACTAGAGGACTTTGACCCACTACCACAGCTAGAATTGGATTGACCTGTTTGTATGACCTGCACACTTGATGCAATACCAACAAAACTATTTAAAGAAGTATTACCAGTCATAATCAATCCCCTTTTAACAATCATAAATTCGTCCCTTATACTGTATGTGATCACGTACACAAAGCATTTAAACTAGCAGTTATTAAACCCCTGATCAAGAAACCGAATCTTGATCCTAGTGTACTATCCAATTACAGACCTTCTCTTCATATTTAAGATCTTAGAAAAAGTTGTGGTCCAACAACTTCCCTCATACTTGCATAAGAATAACATATATAAAAAATTTCAATCTGGTTTTAGGCCACACCATAGCACCGAAACGGCTTTAGTTAAGATAGCAAACAACCTTCTTCTCACCTCTGATCGAGGCTGCGTATCCATGCTAGTTCTACTCGACCTCAGTGCAGCTTTTGATACAAGTGATCATACTATTCTGCTAGAAAGATTAAAAAACATGGTTGGAATAACAGGAACGGCCCTATCATGGTTTAAGTCTTATCTCAAGGATCGCTACCAGTTTGTAAAAGTAAATAATGTTTCTTCTTTGTAAGAAAAAAATGAGATCTGGAATTTCCCAAGGCTCCATTCTAGGACCTTTACTATTCATATTATAAATGCTGCCACTGGGCAGAGTTATTAGCAGGCATGGCATTACCTTCCACAGTTACACAGATGACACACAGTTATACATATCAGCCAAACCAGATGACAAACCTACACTAAAGAAAATGGAGGACTGTGTTAAAGAAGTGAAGCATTGGATGTCATACAATTTCCTTCTGCTAAACAGCGACAAAACCGAGGTTCTCCTTCTAGGTCCAAAACCTGTTATAAATAAGGTATCAGACTTAATACATAATTTTGACTTCCCTGTTCTCCCTAGCTCATCAGCTAAAAATCTGGGTGCCATAATTGATTCAGATCTATCATCATGATCAGCATATAGGTAAAATTACAAAAACAGCTTTCCTACATCTTCGGAACCTCGCTAAGTTAAGAAATTCCTTATCCCACCCAGATGCAGAAAAATTTGTTCACGCTTTTATTACATCAAGATTAGATTATTGCAATGCACTTTTATCAGAATGCTCCAGCAGAAACTTGAGTAAACTCTTTCTCCTACAAAGCCCCTCGGCTCTGGAACAATCTTCCAGCTAGTGTCCGGGACGCAGACACAGTCACTATGTTTAAGTCTAGGCTCAAAACACACTTGTTCAGTTTAGCCTTTGGCAACTAACCTCTGTCTAGTTTAAGGTTGTTATTTCAGGAACTCATGGACATGGGGAATCAGGGTAAACGCGGATGATGTGCTCACAATTTCTCTTTTTTGGAGCTGAAAGACGTCCTTGCCTGAGCTCCTTCTGGTTTCCCTCCTCCCAGTCTGTTACAGTCAGATCCGTCACATGCTCTTTTTCTCTGCTGCACTCAACTAAACTAACCGCTTCCCTTTACTGTTTTCTGAGAAAATGGTGGCCCACTGATGGAAGATTGTTTGCTGGATTCTCCTGCGGCCCAGACCAGACCAGACCAGCTGCTCACCTCCATCTACTGCTGCCAGCCTCTGACCACTCACCATGATCAACTACACTGAAGTAGAAATGGACTCAGATTAGCAACATTGACTGATTCTTCCAAATCTGATGCACTATTATTATGCCCCAAGATTGATGTCACTATTATGATTATTATCATTATTATTATTATTATGTAGCATAATGACAATTCATTGGTGATCATTTAAAATTCAATCTATAGTTTGATCAGAGGAGGATGGGTCTCCTTTGTGAGTCTTGGTTCCTCCCAAGGTTTCTTCCTCCAGCCTTGAGGGAGTTTTTCCTTGGCAGTGTCGCCTTCCGCTTGCTCGCATTGGGCTTTGTTTTAAATGTTCTGTTCTGAAACTGTGAAGCTGCTTTGTGACAACGTCAGTTGTAAAAGGCGCTATACAAATAAAGTTGATGTTTGGATGTCTTTTCAACTTTAATCCAGAGTTTATTGGATGACATTTATGTACGTGATTTCCACATTGAAATAACGGCTTTAAAAGGACGTCTTTAATGTGACTTAGTTAGTCGTCTTTTCAACGTCAGTGTTTCATTTTCATTTTCAACCTTAAAAAAACGTTGATTAGACCACAGTCAAGTACATTATTTCAACATTGAATCAACGGCTAAATGTTTACTGGGATTGCAGTTAGCACACTACACTGATCAGAGCATTTTATTAAACACATATGGAAACATTCAGTGTCATGCTGAAGGGAGGAGATTGTTATTTAAGTTTAAGTGAAGACGACTGGACTGGAACGACAGCTCTAAAATGAATGAACTCTGAGTGAGAAACCGGAAGGTGGCAGAAGAGAACTGATGTAAAAACACAGAAGAAGAAGACGATGAAGCTACGCACTCTTTTCAGTGACCGCGGCACGCGAGCAGCTCTCACCAGCCTCAGGGAACAGCTTCATCCCATAAATATGTCAATTTAACCTTCTATTTTTGGATACATATGTATTTTGGTATCGCCCAAATGTAGTCAACATCGTTAATGTTATGTACGTTATTCTATCAACTGCTATATGGTACATACGTAATATTGAACCGTTTTTTTTTTTTGTTTGTTTGTTTTTTTTCCAAATGACAAACTTTAGCTAACCTGTTTAACTCTAGCTAGCTCTTTTTTCCCCTCTGACATAGAAAACATTTAAATGACATGACAATCGCTCATACATGAGTATTTTAATTTGAGTAATTATGTGGTTTGATGGCGAATTTTACAAGACGATGTGAGCATTTTTTATGTCACAGAACCGCTTCCCTCAGTATAAGAAATAAAATAAGAAATAAAACTGCTTAAACACATTAAGAAGACATAAAGTAGTAGCTACGTGGGTTAAAATACATTCTCAATCTCAGTGCTGGTTTTTTGGTGTAAAGTAATATTTTGAATATATAATTTCACATACACTCATTTTTTGTTAGTGAGTAGCAGTGAGTTTTGGCTGGTGATTAATGGGTTGCAGAAGGTTATATGAAAGCTATAGAAGCTTATTTACTGAGAGAAAAAAATAAACAAAAGCACGTGAAGTAGTTTATTTTTGGAGCTGTGAAGTTAGTACATTTTTTTCAAAATTAACTATGAACATGAACTAATTCATTTTCTTTATGTAATTATGTAAAGATGGACTGTAGTAAAAAAAAATGAGTAGGGCAGTGAAAAATGGTGGGCAGGGAGAAAAGCAAATAGGAGGTTAATTTAAGTTATTTAGATGAGATCTTTAGCATCAGTTGTAGCATAATCGTTTGTACTATAACCTCATAATCTTTTACATTTGAAGTTCTGTAGTTAATGAATTTGCATGCATAAGCAGTTTACAGTTACTCAGGAACAAGGCGTACAAAACTCAAAGAGCACGCACAGAACTCGTGCAGCTGGCGCACAAAACTCAGAGAGCATGCGCTGAACTCAGCGCTCACGCACAAAGTCATGGAGCACAAATGTCAGAGCTGGATTTTTTGTTTGCAAGTTATAAGTTTTACATTTGAGATGAATTTTTTTTGTGCATTCTTTTTGGCACAAATCAGATTCCATACAGGATTCACTAAAAATAATCAACAAGTTTGCGTCACCATTTGGAATGCTGCGGATGCTTTGAGAATTAAGAATAGGCTTGCGCAACATTTTGAAAGATTCCGGATGCGCTAAAAAAAAAAAAAAAAACATCTAGCAAGGTAGAGGTAGAGGTAGAAGTCTGAGACGGTCAAAAATTTAGTATAAAAAAAAAAAACACAAAGGGGTACCCTTTATTATTATTTTTTTGGGGTGAAAACTGTGACCTCCTCAGATCTTCTCCAAACCCACACCGTGTGTCAGGGAAGTCCTGACAAAGACAGTGGTGTGGTTATTTTCGCTCTACCATATCCCAAAGCTGAGATATGGAGACCTCTTCTAGTCCATAAAATGTATAACTGTATATATCAAGATGGGATTCCTATTTCCAGTCAAGCTAGGTAAACACATGAGTAGAGGGTAACCTTTAAGTTTTACGTTTGATGTTAATTTTTTTTTGTGCGATTCTTTTTGGCACCAATCAGGTTCCATACAGGATTCGCTAAAAATAAACAAGCTTGCGTCACCACTTGGATCGCTCCGGTTGCTACGAGAATTGAGAATAGTCTCGTGCAGCTTTTTGGAACCTTCAGCACATGCTAAAAATAAACAGCATGCTCACGTCATCATTTGGAACGCTCCGGTTTCTACAAGAATTAAGAACAGGTTTTGCAGCTTTTTGGAATCTTCAGGATGCGCTAAAAATAAACAGTAGGCTCACGCCACCCTTTTTAACGCTCCGGTTGCTACGAGAATTAAGAATTGGCTCTCGCAGCATTTTGGAATGTTACAGATGTGCTAAAAAAAATAAAGATTAGGCTCACGCCTCTTTTGTAAATGCTCCATGTGCTGAGTGAAGTATAGAATAGGCTTGCACAGCTTTTTGGAACCTTCAGGATTCCAAGGATTATGGAATCAGATTTGTGCCAAATATGAAACGCTCCATGGCTTTAGTGTGTGAGTTCTGAGTTCTGCGTGTGCTCTCTGAGTTTTGTGCACAAGCAGCACGAGTTCTGTGCACGAGCTCTCTGAGTTTTGTACACTGGATCCTTGAGTTTTGCAAGCAGTTTTGGCAAAAAGCTCTCGTGTGGGCGGGTTTTCTCAGGGGTACCTTCCCATTGGCTAATGAGTTTTTGAGTGACAACTCAGTGCCCAAGGCATTTTGGACTACACATGCGTACACCTACTTGCAGCTCAGCAGCGGAGAGACAGGAAAGATTTTAACATTAAAGAGTGAACAACTTTACACACACAAATTCTCTTTGTACTTTACTGTTTTAAAACGATGAAATACCTGCAAACTTCGACAATCAATGCAGATATTGAGGTAATGTTCTGTCTAAAACAAAGCATTAAAGATTTTACTGTGAGTACAAACCTGTTTGTCCCTCATTACCAGATACTGATCTGAGGTAAATGCACACCGAGGTCTGTTTACTCAGGATGAACCAGAATAAATGAGCACTTATTTGTTTATTTGTAAATTATTATTCATGAGTGCTTGAGCCCCTGTTCAGAAACCTATTGTGTACTAACATAGTGGTTCTTCGCTTTTCCATAATCACTGTTAGATGGTTTAAATGCCCAAATTTTATTTTGAAGATCACAGTTTTGAACAAATGGCATATGTGCATTTTGTTACAGGAGGTCTCAGAGAAAAGAGAAACATCACAGACAAGAGTGTTCCTGCTCCTTTAATGAATACAAATTTGCTTAATATCTAGCTCACACATTACTTCCTGGAAAACACCAGATGTAAAGTTTGAACCACAATCTGATTGAATCTCACGAGGCAGCCCACACCGAGAAAAGAACTGAAACAAACACTCAATTATAGTTCTTGCCTTAATGTTTCTCGAGGGTACAGCCTCCGGAAATCTAGTACACACATCCAATATTGTGAACAGATACTTATAACCCTTTTTTGTCTTGTGCAAAGGTCCAACACAATCTATCGTCACTCGCAAAAATGGAGAGTACACAATGGTGCACAAGGCACTTTCTGATTTGGCTTACCGGCTAGCTGACAAGCATGACATGTCCGACAGTAGGAGATTACATCTCGATGCATCTTCGGCCAATAAAAATAACGCAAGACTCTCTCTTGGGCTTTACGAATACCCACATGCCCTGCCATGGGTGCTTCATGTGCCAAGCGCAACACTTTCAACCTAAAACTCTTCAGCAACACAATCTGCTCCACAACACTCCAATCTTCAACAGCAGGATGATAAGGAGGCCTCCACTTCCGCATAAGCACTCCCTGATGCATATAGAAGACCTCTGCCGACTCCTCTGTCTCCTCCCGTGTACCAGCCCCCTTACACAATGAGGCCAACTCAGGGTCCTCCTTGAGCTCCTTGATTAAGGTTTCCCTATTAAACTGAGCTGCATCTGATTAACCTAGTTTTCCAAAGAAGGTATCTCCAAGCTCAAATGCTGCCTCCTCCAGCCCTCTCTGTGGAACGACCCCCTTGGGGCGAGACTGGGCACGGGTAACGACACAGGTTGAAAACACCTCAGGATACTCCCTGGCCAAAGCCTCTGTTTCTGGTACCTCACATGGCATGTGACTAATTAAAGGGGTTACCGAAACTTGAACCCCAGCAAGATCATTCCCCAATAGCATAGAAACTCCAGGGACTGGTAATGATGGCACTACTGCTACATTAACATAGCCATTTACCAAGTTAGAGGTTAGGTACACTTTATGCAATGGCATGGCACCAAACAAACTTCCCACACCCTGAAGCAACACTGAAGAGTCATTGAAACTGGCTAATCACGAACCCCTTGTAACAACAAGGACTGAACTGCACCAGTGTCCCTGAAAATTTTAATTTTGGTTTCTGGCTCCCCAGAACCAATGGACACTGTACAGCAGGAGACAAACCCATCATACAGAGAGGGGGTTATTTCAGACTCAGGATCCACACAACTAATAGTCCTCTCTGAACCAACTACCAATGCCACAGATTTTGAAGAGTCAGTATAAGACCCACGTCTGCACTTCTGCAGAACTGGACAACCTGATTTTATATGGCCAGGTTTTCTACAATAATGGCAGATTATTTCTCCCGAGGGAGTAGAATTTACAGGTTTTTGAAGTTGACTATGAGGTTTAGAGCCAGATGGCCCTTCCCTATGACTTTTAGTCTCTGCTGATTTAACCTCTGTATTAGCCTTTCTCCAACCACTGATCTCTCTTTCACTCTCGACTCCTTATGGGTAAATTCGTAAGTATCTGCCATCATAGCAGCCTTTTTAACTTCAGTCGCCCCATGCTCCTGAATGTACACTTCCTAAAGAACAGGTAGACTATTTTTAAACTGTTCCATAAGAACAAGCTGTTTTAAATCTGCAAAAGTATAAACTTCACATGCTTTCGTTCAAACACTGCCTCCTGCTGCCTAGCTACATCCAAATAGGTTTCCGCTAGCTTACGTCTAAGAGAACGGAATTTGTGCCTGTAAGTTTCTGGCACAACTTCATAGGCATTCTTCACTGCCGTTTTCACCGTGTCATACTCCATGGAGTGTGCAGAATTCAAAGCTGCATAAGCCTCCCGAGCTTTCCCCTACAGGACACTCTGAACCAAAACGGTCCAACAATTCTCCAGCCAAGCTAATTCCGTGGCTATATTCTCAAAGGCATCAAAAAACACATCTACCTCGTCTTCCTGAAATTTTGGCATTAGATGTAGACATTTGGATACATCAAACCGAGTCTCATGTCTGCGCTGTTGTTGACTCTCCATCTGCGAGAGTTTAACCTTCTCCAACTCAATCTTAGCTAACTCCAGCTCCCGCAAACTATCCTTCTCCTTCTCTCGCCTACCCTTCTCTGCTTGTTCCCTAGCCAATCTTGCCTCAATGATGGAGTCACTCAAACCTAGGGACTGAGCAAGGATCTACTATCTTAATTTTATTCAACTCTGAATCTACCTCAATCTCATAATATTCAGCAAGCTGGAGCAACTGAGGCTTCTTTAATTTTATCCAGTCCGTTGTCTGCAGATGGGCTTGGATAAAACTTTCCGGATCAAACTGAGACATTTTTGGGAAAAAATTTAAAAAATACCAAAAGCCCCCCAGCCGAAATGAGGACAGACCAGAGACCCCTAACTCTAAGGCTACTAAAATTCAAACACCAAGAGGTAACCTATATTCCCCTATTGGCCTAAAATCCCTAAGTACCACCAAAGTATGACTACAAAACTAAAAGTACTTGACAATTTTGGCCACCTTACCTCAAGTCCTCTCATAGGACTTCTGAAAGAACACATACAACTCAAGAAGCCCCAAGTAGGCCACAATTTCCAACAGGTATTTTTGAGTCAAATCAACACCACCAAATCAGATTTCCTGAGAACTCAACCAAACATACCCAATTACCAAAGGTCTAGACTGTATACAATCAAGCAACTCTGCAATCCAATACCCACCTTAGCAAACAGCTAACCTCAACAGAGCACAAAACTATCAAGTTACAATCACACAGCCAACAATTAGATCACGAAAATAAGGTGTTGAAATCTATTGTGATGAAATGAGAACTTGGGAGGGTTCACTCTTCTTACCTAAAGATCCTCGAAGAACCCAAGCGCTGACTCCATGGTCGACCAGCCCAAGCATGTAGAGATTATTCAAAAGGGTAGGTAGTAATCTGGAGGTGCAACAGTTTCCAGAGTGCTAGAGAAAAATCAGCGCCAAAACTTCCACCATCTTATATATATCCAAAACGACACTCCGGTATCTGGCCTCCAAAACCAGAGGTCCTCCCCTTTAAAGGCTCCACTTCAAGATCTCAAGAAAAGTAAGACCCCCCCCCAGTGGCTGGAGTGTGTATTGTGGGAGTCAAGTGTCTATCCCAGTGCACCTAGTTTATAAGAATCTATATTCAACACCATTAACTCTATTGAGAGAAAATCCCAGTTACGAAAATAATCACACCCCTATGTAAGTCAAGGCCTCCTTAATCAACAACATTTTTATTTTGTCAATAAGGTCCATACCACACTTCTGACATATTTCATAAAATATCACCATTTAATATTCTAAACATGTACATAAACAAATGCATACATTTTCAAATGACCTTGCCTTTTCCCCACAGATATCAAATAGAAATCAGAAGAATATCTATTAAACATACCTGAAAACCTGATTTTGGTGGCCTTAAAAGTACACTTACCCTATAATATAGCGTGATTCATATATCAAAGTATATGATCACATTCTAAAGTTGTCATATTGAGAAACAATGATAGAAACATTTTACTTCTCAACCTCAAGTAGACTGTAAGTAATTATTCAAATTTCAAAATTTAACAACCTGGCTATTAGCTCAGACATTACATAATGTGGGTTAAAAGCTAAGTAGAACACTTGCTATTCATCATAATGACACGTTGGCTAGCTGCAGCAAACATTAGAAAAGTAAGCCTAATGCAATAAAAAGTTTTGATGACTTTGTTCACTTGAGATGGCTAAAGAAAAAAACACAAACTTCAAACAAAATGACTGTTACCAACCTGACATGGCGCGCGCTCCTCTGCTCTTTGGGGCTTGAAAACTCCAGAATCCGATAGCTGCTAATCACAACGTATTAGTTGACTGCACAAACTTCTTGTCACACAGCCCACAACACCAACTCACGTTTTTCAGAACAAATTCAAAAAAGCCACACCGAATTTCAGCTGTCTAAAATGCTTCATGAAGGCTGTGGTAAATTCAAAGACTGCCCATTACCACTGCTGCAATGCCCATTATCACAAGTGTCTGTGGTGCTGCATCAGCATTCATCTTCCATCAGTTCAACAATTTTTTTCCCCTCATGTAAGACACCTCTGTGTTGATATCTTATGTGGAAAAAAAATAAATAAATACACACACACACACATTATATTAATTAATTATATTCTTATTGAAAGATGATACAGTAAACATATTAAAAATATTTCAGTGCAAATTTTCTGGTTCAACTTACAATGAACACTAATTATACAACTTTGCTATAAAAACTTTATCATGGAGGTAGTTTAGACCAGTTCTAAAAAAAATATCACTCAACACTAAACACACCCTTGTATTTACAGAAACTTTGAAAAAGCTAAACTTTTTAAGAAATATAATTCTGTTTAAAAATTTCTACAAAAAACAATAAACAAATTTCTTAAAATTGTGTTATTTGTGTTTGGTAGATTATTTCCTGGTTGTAACAATGCTTCTGGGCAATAAATCTTATACAGTTGGAAAGCCTGTTAAATGATGCCACATTTACCTTTTAAAGAGGCGCAACCCACATTCTCAGCTCTACTGCTCATCCCACAAATGCATGTTCCTTACAAATGTGGCACCGTTTAAAGGGGAAATTAACAGGCTTTCCAACGGTATGAGATAAACTGCCAAGAAGCATTGTTACAACAAAAAAAAATAATCTACCAAACACAAATTTCCTTACTTTTTGTGCTAAGTTTATTTTTATAAGATACTCTTTGCAGTTATTTGACATTATTTCATTTGAATTTTGCCAGTCTTTGCTTTCATTATTGTTTTTTGGATTTTGCTGATAAGGTCTTTTGCTTCTGGAATCTCTCCAGAGTCTGCTTCGTGGTTTGCTTGAGTTTTGACAGAAGTTTCAAGGGTGGGTGGGTCTTAGAAGACTACGTTCACCGTGAATCTCCTTTCGTCATCGATTTTGGACTTACAGGTGCTCTGAAACCTCCTCTGGGACCTAGCCACGCCCACCCCACCCCTAAATGGAACAAGCTTTTTTCCCCATACACAGCATCAGGTTAATTATCACTGTTCTGTATTAACCCTGTCATACTACCATAGCTACAGCTTTTTTAGTTAGCTTTCTAGTAACCGCCAACACGCTGTCTGTCACTGGGTTCTCTTGCCTGACCCGTGGAAGCTTTTTTCGCAGGACAAATTTGCCTGTTCTTTACCATGACCCTACTAATCTCTGTATTTTTTTGTTCCCTTTGTCTGGTTTTCTTTCTCCTGTCTCTCTCTCATGCTTTGAGATGTCCTGCTGCTCTCCAGGTGTTGCCCTGATCCAGCCCCTGTGTATCCTGTACAAGATCCTGGCCTTGTCTCATCTACACTATCATGCTTGGCCATGCTGTTTTACCTCAGATTAACTCTGCACCTACTTTTAATTCACACAGAATCCCTGATCACCTTCTCCTTCCTCAGACTCATACATCACTAATATACTACATTTACATTACTATAACCCCTTCATCTGTCATCATTTCACTTTTACTTCTGTTCTGTTCTCTGTTGTGTCTCCGGTGTGGACCCGAGGAGGATGGGTTCCCCGTATGAGTCTTGGTTCTTTCCAAGGTTTCTTCCTCATGTGCTGAGGGAGTTTTCCCTTGCCACTGTTGCCCCTGGCTTGCTCATAGGAGGCTTGGACCCGGATCTCTGTAAAGCTGCTTTGTGACGACTTTTTGTTGTGAAAAGCGCTATATAAATACAATTTGATTTGATTTGAATTAAATTTTAGTATTAAATAGCTGTTACAAACATTATAATAAATAGCTGAATGGTCTGAAGATATTGCAGATGCTCATATTTCTTCCCTATGTGTTTTTTCTCCATTCAGTTGACTAGAATTTTAAAAGGCTTATATTAGTGATTTGTGCAAAAATATGTATGGTCTTGCTTAATGTAATTATTATACTGTCTAGATAAAGTTTTATACAATTTCTTGTATTGTCAAATACGCTTTTTTTTCAACACAATATATATAGCAGGAAGTTTAAAAAAAAAACAGAAGTCTAAAAAAGTGCAGGAACATATGTTTGCAATCTGGAATAAAGAATACAAAACATAAATTAATTGTTATACTGACACAATTCCCAAAGTTAAAAGTCTGCATATTAAATACCAAACACAATGTTATTTTCAAAACACACACAGCATAGCAAAACTAGCACTAAATGTTAATCCCTATTTACAAGCACAATACTGGAGTTTTCTGTTCTTTTTTAAATGCTGAAGCAGTTACTTTTTGTTCTTGTTTCATCAGAAAATAACTGTCACTCTGTTTAAGGTGGAACAGGAGAACTTTTAACTGGATGCTAGCTAACATTAGCAGATGCTAACATACAAATATTCTGTAAAAAAAATAAAATAAAATAAAATAACAATTAAAATTTAAGCAGTACATTTCTTCGTAGATGTCTTTCAGTAACTGTAAAACATTTATTTAAATTATTTGCAATTTGCTAAGACACATGGAAGACCTTTACATCCTGAGGTAGTGATAGCTTACAACCCGGTCTCACACCTACTCGTGGTATAGTCACATATATAGGAGACTGCAATTCATGCTGAAAATATGCGATATGTCACGAATTGCAGACTACTATATCACGAGTAGGTGTGAGACCGGGTTGTAGCTTAACATTACTGGCTGATGTAACTTTGGTAACTGACAAAGCGACACATTTATGTTATGATTAAAACCAATATTTAACAAAAAATATATTCATTAAGCACATGTAAAATGTTGTATTCTAATCAAATGATATTTAAAAGAGACCGTAGCAAACTGGCTTCAATGGGAAAGCTCCATGGCTGGCGTTGCCAGCTCCCGCACGAGTTATGCACAGGGGCCATGTCTTCATTAATTCAGACTTATTATCCTGGATTTAAGTCCTTTATAGAGTATTTAGTTATTTTTTTATAACGTCTCTTCCTTACACATGTAAACAATCGTACACACACAAAAATGCGTGTATTTGTATAACTAAAAATGTGAGTCTGTAAACAAGTTTTAGTCCCCACACCGAGATTATATCCATCCACACACAGACAAAGAGAGAGTCCACCAGTTTCGCTACACTACACTTTGGTTGGGTTTTTATGTACGGTTTCTAATTCTATATTTTTGTTGTGATATCAGTTATAATTGAATATGTATTTTGTCTTGTTCACCAGTGATATTTTTCAGTTACTGTAGTTAAAACAGCATTTAACTAATCCTTACATATTCATGATAGGATTTACATCACACACTGTAGCTGACACGAAACATAAATCCTTTGTGAACATAGTCCCTACGTTTCATCTGAATTATTCATAACATAGTGAGCGAAGCACTGACCTATGGCTACGTTGAGCCCTACGTGAGCAGTGTGAAGACAGCAATATTAGTAAGCTGATCCCCATAGCAACTGGAAGTTAATTTTTCACAATAAAAAACCTCTGGTGTTTAGTACCTTAAAATTTGTAAACATGCATATTATTATATAACTTCATTCATAACATGCTCTAAAGCTTTTCATAATTTTATATCAAACAAACATCACTATTCTCTCACACTGTGTGTGACACATACTGAGATTTGACATTGATAAATTATGTGCATTCTTTTAATAGCATACTGCTAAACAATACAGTGTCAATACAAACCCATGGTGAAATTAACTTTCCAGATCCTCCTCTTTCTGTAAACATGTATATGTTAAAAGATACATTAAATTACTTATGTTTTATTTAATTATGTGTATCTACTTCTATATATACATTAAGAGAGGATAAATCTCCTTCAAAATGAAATTGAACAAAAAATTCTAAATTAAAAAAGGGTTTTTTCAGCAGTTCAGTGGTGGTTGAAGTGAGGGGTTTATATATATATATATATATATATATATATATATATATATATGTGTGTGTGTGTGCGTGTGTGCGTGCTTTAAAACGTATTTATATATGTATAATGTTTATACAAAATCTCATAAAAAAAAAAACATGGTCAAATCCAACACGTTTAGAGACCAACGACATTCCATACACCTGGACCCCCATGACTACTGACGAAGAACACTCAGAAAAGTGACACTGAGCCTGCTGTGGGCCAACGCTGTTTTCTGACTGTGACTCTGAGCCGAGTGTAGTCAATTCACAAAAAACATTATAAGAACGCAGTACCAAAGCATGGCTCAATGTTGCATGTAGGATTTTTGAGTATACACTAAGTAGGCTACGAGCTTATTGTTTTTAGTCCAATACATTTTATAAACTTGAATTCCTGTTTTTTTTTCTTTCATCTGTTTTAAATTATGCTCTAAACGTGTTGGATTCTCCGTGTTAACACGCAGCGTATAATTTCGTGTTAACACGTTAAGTTTGTGTATTTCGTGAATCATGATGCTTTACTGCCACCTACTGGTGTATGGCGTTATTGCTGAAACAACATAAAGCCTTAACTTACCAAATAACGGAAACAATTCCAGTGTTTAATGTTCTGAACAATGTTTATGAGATTTTGTATAAACATTATACAAACATAATATTTATATAAACATAAATACGTTTAAAAGCGCACACACACATATATATATATATACCCCTCACTTCAACCACCACTGAATTTACTGCTGAAAAAAGCCCTTTTTTAATTCAGATTTTTTTGTTCAATTTAATTTTGAAGGAGATTTATCCTCTCTTAACATATATAAGTACATACACATAATTAAATAACACATGAGTAAATTAATGTATCTTTACACATAGTATACATGTTTACAGAAAGAGGAGGATCTGGAAAGTTAATTTCACTATGGGTTTGTATTGACACTGTATTGTTTAGCAGTATGCTATTAAAAGAATGCACATAATTTATCAATGTGAATGAATTACGCCTCAGTATGTGTCACACACAGTGTGAGTGAATAGTGATGTTTGTTTCTTATAAAATTATGAAAAGCTTTAGAGCATGTTATGAATGAAGTTATATAATAATATGCATGTTTACAAATCTTAAGGTACTAAACAACAGTTTTTTTTTATTGTGAAACATAAACAGCTTACTAGTATTGCTGTCTTCACACTGCTCATGTAGGGCTCAACGTAGCCACAGGTCAGTGCTTAGCTCACTATGTTATGAATAATTCAGATGAAACGTAGGGACTACGTTCACAAAGGATTTATGTTTCGTGTCAGCTACAGGGTGTGATGTAAATCCTATCATGAATATGTAAGTACGCCCGGATTTGAGGCCTCCCATTGGCGAAAACCTTAAGAAGCGTGTAAACGTGTCAATTTTGGTCACGTTATCACGACAAAATTTTACGTGTCAACACGCAAATTTTTAATAACGTGTTAACGAGCATGTGTTCACACGTTTAGAGCCCAACGCTGTTCTATAAGAGACCAACGCCATTCCATACACCTGGACCCCCATGACTGCTGACGAAGTGACACTGAGCATTACATTATCACTCACACTATACAGTGTAAAAAGAAAATTGCTTCAATTGGTAACAAGTAATTCAATTAAGTTTTTTCAATTTATTTTTTTAAGGTTAAACTTAAACAATTAAGTTGGATAAACTTAATTGAATTACTTGTTACCAATTGAAGCAATTCAATTAAGTTGGATCAACTGTTTTCTTTTTACAGTGTACTTAAAATACAGCTTACATTTAAATAATTTTAAAAGTGTTTTTTAGCATGTTATTTTAGTTTTGCAAATAGGAGTCAAATACCTTTACGCTACTCAGAAATTCAACTTGGTTAAAATAATAAATCTACATTGCACAAATGGAATATTTTAAAATTTTATTGTGAAAACCTCACAAACTTAGTTTTTCACAAAAACTTGTGCATTAAACATACTACAGATGCATCCCATCTCCTCCAAAGGCTGCCCTTCTACTCCTGTACAGTTTAAGGAGTTTTGGCACATGTGTCCAGTGCATCATGAAACTGACTCTTCAGGTTGATGGCAGTTATTCTACGAAACTCACTGCATATCTAGAGAGAGAGAGGAGTAAACAATAGAGAATACAGATTATCAGTCATTACGTACAGAGCCTGAACATTTCTAGACAAACACTGATTCAGTTGATAACAGTTATGCAGGGATCCAGACAAAAACCATCCCGTCATCCCAAGGCCAAAAAAATAGCCCACAGGAAAATTGCTCTTTTGGGACGCTTTCGTGACAAATGTTGTGCGCGATAAAACTTGTTGCCTTTAAATAACATTACTGTGGTTGGACAATGCTGTACGCTTCTTGGTTAATAAGTAAATAACTAAAAAAATAAGTAAATAATCCAAACAGCTGATGACTTCGCATTATAACAGTTTTGGAACTGTTCTGGGGAAAAAAAGTTAAGTATCATTTTAGACAAGTAAACTAGATTGGTTCACACTAGGTTTTGCAGTGTGAAACAATCCTACAAAAACTATAAAAAGAAAAATATGCTGAAATGGGCCAGAGTCACAAGTACAGCAAACAAACACTACTCACCTGACTCTCCAAGAACAGTGCTGGCCATCATTCTCGAACCAGACCAACCAGAGGTTCCTGCTCAACAACCTCCTTCCACCGTAAAGAAAATGTTTGGACCCTTTTTATCTATCTCAGCCCTCGTTGCCTTTCTCTCTTCTTCCAAGGAATCCTCACTCAGCCCTGCAGGGCTATATCGCAAACATCTTTATAATCACAAAGATCACATTTGAAGGTAGAACTTTGGTGACATGTAGATAATTTACTGTGACATTTTGAAAAACGACATATCAAGGAACACACACAATTGGAGTGAAAACAGGGCCAGCGTGTACCATGAAATCCATGGCGTACTCTGTGGTGCTTCAACCCAACGTCTGTGTCTTGGCTTGTGAAAGAGCAGATTTTGCACTTCATCTAATGTATCCCTTTTTTCCTTGAAAATGAAAACAATATTAGTGTTAGTATTGTCATTGTACACAATTATAGTTCGTAAATGCAATTACAGAACCACAAACTCTATGTAACGTTATTTAATGTTTTTGTAATTTATTTACACACACACACACACATATATTACATTTAGCTAAATGTTTTGAGAAACAGACGATGTTAGGTATAGTGCTAGTGCTGTTAGACACCTACGAACTTCTCAAAAGCAAAACAAAAAACAAATAGTAGGTCTGATTCAGACAATACGGATATTTTTGTATCTTTGACGGCTTAATCTTGTAATAACACCCTGCTGCTTTCATATAAATGATATCAGACTAAAGGAGCGTTGTTGTAGTCAGCATCCTGAATTTTCCGTTCTACCTTAAACAGCTCAACAAACACCGAGGAGGCTCAATATAGCGTTACCTATTCCGGTATTTAAGGTGGAATGGAAAAAAGCCAGCCAACAAGATACATAACATTTTCAAAATAGAACATAAAGAAAGCGCTCAGGCTTGTTACAGCCTGCTTGAGTCTGTTACGTTGGGCATTTGATTAAATGAAACAAACGGCTCATATTCAAACTTTCCATGGCTCAGTCGAGTTGGCAAAGTTAGCTAATATAACAATGCCACGGCAATTTCCCTCACATATTCACGGCTTTAAGATAGTGTTAAAACTAGAAACGTAACTTTAAAATGCTTTGTGAACTATCACTAGTTATTTACCTCAATCTTGAATTTCTCCAAACTTCGAGCCACAACAAAGAGGAATCAACCGTCCTTCGCGCGTATTCCCGAACCTCCCACTGAGCATGCGCATGACTAGAACAGAGCATGCGCAGGTTTATCTTAATCAGCAACTTTTCCAAACAAATCTTCTCAACACATTTTTTATGTTGTGCCTACAGGTTGATCAGAACAATACATTTCGTGTTAGATGAACTATCACACAATTGAGTTCTATTCCCAACTCACTATTTCAATGTATAATCAACTAAATTTGAAGTTAGATTTTTTACAGTGCAGTCTGTTTTTTTTTTAAGGTTTATTAAATGTTTGGTTATGGTGGGTAGCATACTTACTGTTTTATCCGAGTCACGTCGACCGTCGATGTTCGGAAGAAAAAGCGGGGCGCACCTGTTGTCGGTACCAGAGATCTGCCTCG